>NC_069704.1:41701746-41924125 GCF_023699985.2 Odocoileus virginianus | reverse complement strand
TCAGTCGCTCAGTCTTGTTCGACACTTTGCGATCCCATGAACCGCAGCACGCCAGGCCTCCCTGTCCATCACCAACTCCCGGAGTCCACCCAAACCCAAGTCCATTGAGTCGGTGATGCCATCCAACCATCTCATCCTCTGTCGTCCCCTTTTCCTCTTGCCCTCAATCTTTCCCAGCATCAGGGTCTTTTCCAATGAGTCAGCTCTTCACATCAGATGGCCAAAGTACTGGAGTTTCAGCTTCAGCATCAGTCCTTCCGGTGAACACGCAGGCCTGACCTCCTGTAGGATGGACTGGGTGGACTTCCTTGCAGTCCAATCGTCCCTCTTAGTTATGGGGTCTGCTCCCTGTGGGTGGGGTTGGACCAGTGGCTTGTCAAGGTTTCCTGGTTGGGGTGGGGGAAAATCAGAGTCCTTATACACTGTTGGTGGAAAGATAAAATCGTACAGCCACTGTAGAAAACAGTATAGAGATTCCTCAAAAAGTTAAAAATAGAATCTACCATACAACTCAGCAATCCTACTTCTGAGTATTTGCCTAAAAAATTTGAAATAAGGAACTCAAAACTCAAAGAGATACGAGCACTGCCATGTTCATTGCAGTGATATTCATAAGGCTGAAGTTGTGGATATAACCTAAATGCCCACCAAAAGATAAATAAAGAAAATGTAGCATGTTATTCAACCCTAAATAAGGAGGAGATTCTGCAATATGCAACAACATGTATGAACCTTGAGGACATCAATCACCTAAGTGAAATGAGCCATTCACAGGACAAATATTGTATTATTCCATTTATATGAGATCTAAAATTGTCAAAATCATGGAAACAAGAAATAGAATGATCATTTCTAGGAACTAGGGGTCAGGGTGTGAAAAGGGGATTGCTCATAAATGTGTATAAAATTTCAGTACTGCAAGATGAATAAAGTTCTAGAGGTCGGATTTGCAATATTACACATAGTAACAACATAGCATTGTACACTTAAAAATCTCCCAAAGAGTAGATCTCATGCCAAATGTTATTTATCAAAATAATTAACTGATTGATTTAAAAAATAATTTTGCAGCTCAGATACAATGACAGAGATACAATGACATCCTTAAAGATAAAGAATGTAAGGACAGTAGCCTCTATCTAACACACCTCCATTGAATACACCAATCTGGCCTCTGCAGAAACTGAACGGATACTGGAAAATTACTGCAAATGAATGTAGGCTTAACTCAATTATAGCCTTAATCATAGCTGCTCTGCTGGACATAGTATTTTTGTTAGAGTAGATTAATAAGGCTTTGGGTGCATGGTATGTGGTCATTGATTTTACAGATGTGTGCTTTTCCACTCTGAAAGAAAGTTTGCATTTACAGCAAACAGACAACGATATTTATTTACAGATTGGCCTTGAGGTTATGTTAGTTCCCCCACTCTCTGCCATAGTATCATCCAAAGATATCTGGAGCACCTGGACACTCCACAGAATATCACCCTTACCCATTACATTGGTGACATCGTGATGAGTGGTTGGAATGAATGACAAGAGCTGGTCTGTTTGGCAAGACAAATGTGCTCCAGAGGGGACTAGACTAAGCTGGTATCAAGTATCTACCATTTTAGTAATGTTTCTTAAGATATCCAATGGTCGGAGGTGTGCCAGGATAGTAATAAATATACTATTGAATTTTTACATCTCAATCACAAGGAGGGAGGAAGGTACCTGGTCGACCTTCTTGGGTTCTGAGGGAAACTCATTTAGCACCTAGAGATATTGGTCAAACCTATACACTGGGAAATATGAATGGCTACCAGCTTTGAATGGGGCCAGGAGTAGAAAAGTGTCCTGTGGCAGTTGTGGGCTACAGTCAAGCATCCTTGCCACTTGGGCCATCCAGTCTGGCAGGTCTTAACAGCGGTGGAAGTGTCAATGGTGGGGAAAAGACCTAGGATGGAGCTTTTGAGAAGCTCCAGGGAGAGACTACCTTCCTGGCTCCTGAGATTCTAGAACAAGGTCATGGCACCCACAAGAGAAAATTAAACACTTTTTGAGAAGGAGTTTCTAACAGACCTTGGCCAAGACAGAACACTTGACCATGGTGCACAAAGTGACCATGTATACTCCAGAACTTCCCATTGTGAGCTGGGTTCTGTTAGATCTGCCAAGACATAAAAGCAGTAGTCATCACATGTTGCAAATGATACATCCAGATCAGGCTGAGCAGGATCAGAGGGTCCCAGTAAGCTGTGTGAGCAGCTGGCCTAGAACCCTGTGTCAGTGATCACAACTGCACCAGCCTGTCCCCAGAGTCATACCCATAGTCTCATGGTAATACAGTATGACCGCCTGAAGGAAGAGGGAAAAGCCAGAGCTTGGGTTGCCTTGGCATACGTGTGCAAGCCAAAATGGGCAATGGTTACACTATAGCCTCATTCAAGGAGGATCTGAAGAGTAGTTAGAAGTCTTAGCTGCTCAGTCATGTCTGACTCTCTGTGACCCCATGGACTATAGCCTGCCAGGCTCCTCTGTCCATGGGATTCTCCAGGCATGAATATAGGAGTGGGTAGCCATTCTCTTCTCCAGGGGATCTTCCTGATCCAGGGAACGAACCCAGGTCCCCCACATTGCAGGCAGATTCTTTAGCATCTGAGCCACCAGGGAAAATTGTACCAGTGTGTGGATATGTGAGCAATATACCTGTTATCTATCTTGTATGGAAAGAGAATCAACCCAAAGTGAAAATATTTACAGATTACTGGACAGTGGCCAATGGCCAGGAGCCTGGAAGAGAGAAGACTGGAAGATCAGTGACAAGGAGCTGTGAGGCTAGAGCACATGGATGAGGAGGAGACAAACGGTGTGAATATTTTTATCACAAATTAATACCCACTGTGTACACATCAGTTCCAAACTCCCAAACGATCTCTCTCCCACCCTTCCTTCCTGGTAACCATAAGTTTGTTCCCTAAGTGTGTGAACTCTGTTTCTGTTTTGTAAACAAGTCCATTTGTATCATTTTTTAGATTCCACGTATAAACAATACCATATGGTATTTGTCTTTCTCTGTCTGACTTACTTCCTTTATTATGATGATCTCTAGGTCCATTCATGTTGCTGCAAATGCACTGCTATATTTAAAATATTAATAGGTAACAAACAAAGATCTGTTTTATAGAACAGGGAACATTGCTCATTATTCTGTAATAACCTGAATGGGAAAATAATTTGAAAAAGAATCAATATGTGTATATGTATAACTGAATCACTTTGCTTACACCTGAGACTAACACAACATTGTTAATCAACGATACTCCAATATACAACAAAAATTTTTAAATTAATATTCAGGAAAAAAATCCTCGCCACATAAGATGCACAAATCAAATAAAGTAAACAATGTAGCCATTTTACATTAGCCAGCCTTCATCATTGGTCATCTTGAAACTGGCCTGATGAGCCTTAGAAATTGAGGTTACATAAGGCTTTGACTTTATGGATTCCCACTTATTAGAGCTGATCTATCTATTGCAGCCTCTGAACAGAAATCAATGCCGAGCTCCTTTATAGCATGATGTACTGCTCAAGGAGACCAATGGACTACTGGGTGGCAAGTTGACGACTTTGGGTTCCATTCACCCTGAAAAGGTCAGCAGTTTATCCTCACACCTCCTCTGGGTGTGCATTTGCCTTTGCTGCTCACAGAGCTACAGCCAGCGTCACTACCCAAGGGCTTATGGGTATCCCATCCACAAGCAGAGGGCTCCATGCAGGAATGACATCCATCCAAGGAGCCATCCATCCATCCTTCACAAGGAGGTGCACAGTTAGGTCCGAAGCCTAGCCGGCACTCCAAGGCGATGGTTGGTGAGCCACCGGCCCCTGGTGCCACCCTAAACCAACAAAACATGAAAGGATGCTTTCTCTGGGACTCCTGGCAAGAATCCCCCCAGGTGATTTTTTTTTTTTTTTAAGAAGGAGAAAGAAAGAGAGAGATGCAAGAGAGAAGTACTACATTTGTAGCTTTGGAGGGTGTTTGTCTGTGCATCATCTATGCACCTGCCTTAGCCACCTTAGAACTGAGTGGAGGGAGAAGAGAACTAAGACGACCAGCCAAAATACTAAGATGGCAGCACCAGTCTCTAAGGACACCACTGAGCCACTGAGCTCATCCACTCTGGAGCCACTCTGCCAGGCCAGTCTTTTAAACATGAGATTAAAACGTCCTTGTGGTTTAAGAGGACTCTGGGCCCCCAGGATCCCTCTGGCTCCCCTGGGTTCTGGGGATCAATTACTCGATGCTGTTTTTTCTTCCTTGCTGCCCAATTTCTCCACCATGAACCCCTTCCGGCTTTCAAGTTCGCCTTGTGGATGGTTCCTGCTTAAACCCGGAGCCCTGGGCGAAGCACTGCTTATCAGGAGAAAAGACAGAGAGGAACGTGTGCCAGGAGAGGAAAGGACAATCACACACATGTCACTTAGATGAAAAACAAACAGCCATTATGTATACGGGGATACATTAATTGGCGAAATTGAACTAATGAAAGAGACATAATTAGCTTCAGAGAGCGGAGGAAACCAAGTTGATCTCCTAATGAGGTCTGAACGGGCCTCTCATTAGCCACGTGGCGGGGGAGTGACAGGAGGCGCTGGGGCTCGGGGGAAAGCCGGAGTGGAGGGGGCTGGCAGGCAGATGGGACGCGGCCGCCCTGGGCTGGGTCGTTCCAGGGAGCCCCATGCCAGCAAGGAGAGGCAGGCGGGCTGCAGGAAAGAGACGGACAGCGGGCTGCACAAAGGCCCGGTGTCCCCCCGCCACTCCACTCGCTCGTAGCCCCATTCCCTGCCCCTGCCCTGGCATTTTTGCCCTTCGGGTGAAATGGCTATCTTTGTTACATCAGCCTGGAGCCTCCCAGGTTGAAGTGCTTGGGTGCACCAGGCTCACAACCAGCTGAGGTGTCTCAAGGCCCCACCCAGCCTTCCTGAATTGAATCTCAGGCATGAGTTCCTATAATTTGTCATGCAAGACACCACTGAAATGTCATCAGGACCCTGATACAAACACTAAGTGAATTTGCAGTTTTACAGAAGCCCGTGGGGACAGGGCAATGCTTGACCCAAATAAATAAATCTCTAATTTTGAAATCTCAGGCACTGTGGCTAAGGAATGGAGAAAACCAGGCACGAAAAATATCATTACACCCTGCAGAGAAAATCTGCCTCCGTGTGAGCATAAGGGCAGCCAAGTATTTTTCTCTCCACCCAGACTAAGTTAGGGGCCCTTTCTTCAGTTCTTCCAAGCTGCTCTCCATTACCTTGTTAGAATGATTTCGTCACATGCCTTTCTCCTTCACTAGGTCAAGTGCTCCCTAAAGGGCAAAGACTGACTTGTCCATCTCTTTATCCCCAGAGTCCAGCAAAATGCCTGGGACACAGGAGTGGAGTTCAAGGAGCTCCAAGAACACCAACAAACACTTCTACAGCACTCTGCCCAGCACTCTGCTGGGCGCTTTCCACCGATAAACGCATTTAATCCTTTCAAGGTTTTCCCAGGTGGCGCTAGTGGTAAATAATCCACCTGCCAATTCAGGAGACACAAGAGACTCAGGTTTGATCCCTGGGTTGAGAAGATCCCCTGGAATAGGAAATGGCACTCCACTCCAGTATTCTTGCCTGGAAAATTCCATGAGCAGAGAAGCCTGGAGTTTACAGCCCATGAGACTGCAAAGAGTGGAAAGCAACTGAGTAAGTGAGCACAGCCTTTACAAATGCCCCGTGTACAGAGAAATAAAGCTCAGAGGGGTTAGCCGCCTTGCTCAAGGCCACACAGCTGGGGCAGCATCCGCACTCCTCACCCTGTTCACTACGGTGCTGTCCTTGCACAGCCCTGAGCTTCCCGCAAAGACAGGCCCTTGAGAAGAAAAGACCATGTTCCCAGGTTTTATTAATAATATAACCCACTGTTTTCCCATTTTCATCACTGCACTTTATAAGGAAAAGCCGTGTTCTTCAAAACATTTTTGGAAAGAGGCAAGGCACGAAATATGTAGGACATCGTGTGGAAGAGTGTGGATTCTGGAGGGATTTCACAGGTTGGGATCTGGATTCCCACAGTTACTATGTATGCCTGAATTATACTACTTAAATTATACTTAAATGCCTGAATTTCCTCATAGGGTTATTAAAGGTAAACTAGTGCAAAGACACACTGCACTTAAAAGAGAGTCTGGCACTGAGGAAGCAACAATATATGTTAGTCATTACTGTTATCTAAATAATAATCTTCATAGACTCATGAGCCCTTTGAGTTCAAAAGAACTTCAGGCAATATGGATGGCCCACACAACGCAAGGGTGTTTAAACTTTTGGTAATCATTCAACCTGCCTCTGTTTTGCCTGTTGTTACAATTACAAGATCACCTAGAGAAGGGAATGACAACCCACTCCTGGATTCTTGCCTGGAAAATCCCATAGACAGAGGAGCCTGGCAGGCTACAGTCCATGGGGTTGCAAAGAGTCAGACACAACTGAGGCCCACACAGCTTTGTGTAAGTTGTAACTATTTTTTAAAAAAAGACATACATTAAAATTAATGTTTCAAAGCTGAGGAGAGAATTATCATATGATATTATCTTCACTGATTTCTGTTTCTGTACAATGCAATCTAACCTCCATTGTGTCACTGGACTTCAAATTAGTTTGCATAAGCATATTTTTCTTGACACTGTGAAAGGCACAATGCAGACACCAAAAATGTACACACTGGCTCCCGATGAGAATCCTATGATGTAAAGTAGGTGGGGAGGGGGGACAAGAGGAAGGTTGGAAAGGAGAGAGGCTAAGGCAAGTGAGAAGACAAGAGTAATGTTGACTATAAGAAATGTTTATGAAACTTGTGCCTGGTGGGGGATGGAGGGATCAGTACAAATTTTATAGAAAAACTGACATTGGGAGGAGCTTTAAAAGACCCTCTGGATGCTCACAGGTTGGGAAGCACACTTCAGATGGACAAAGCAGCCTGGGAAATGTTTTTGACTCATCCAGGACCTGCTAACTCCTCTTTGCAGATTCCTGCCAGCATCTGTCCTTTGCCTTGGCCCAGCTGGGGTCACCTTGATGTTGCTTCTGGTCCCTCGGCTCCTTGTTGTTCTAGGTCTCTATCCGTCCATCCTTCATCTGGTTCTCTCTCTCTCTTTCTCTCTGCTTCACTCTCATTCCCTCTCTCACCTTATGCAATCTGGGTGATATCTCATGATTGATATTCCTTAATAAGACAAGGAAAAATGTCTCCTCCCTACTAATAAGAAAAAGAAGCATTCCTCCTCCCCAATAAATACACATCTATTTGAAACGAGCATAAGCTGTAGGAGTTTCTCTCAGCAGAGAAATTGGTCCCTAGCCAACTGTATCATTTTTCCCCCAAAGTGATGAGGATATAGACAAAGGAATGCATTTCTTTTGTAGCATCAAAGCTTTATGAGTATCCTTATTTACTGTAAAAATAGCATCATGTACTCTGAAAGAAACGTTCAAAGACATATTATAAAAAGCAAAAATCTCACCCATAACCCCACCTGTAACTTCAATATCATTTCTCCATCCTAACAAAACTGTTAGATACTTTTGGATCCCCTCCCAGTCTCCATCCATATGCACTGATTTCATATCCTTGTGATCATTTCTAAAACTAATTTCATGAAGAGCTTCTATTCTCACAAGCAATGCACACTTAAGGTAACTAAAATACATTTAATGTAACAATATGATCCTGAGTGACATGGGTTCTGATACTGTTTGTTTGTTTGTTTGTTTCAGACCTTGAAATACACACACACACACACACACACACACACACAAAACAAGGCCTGAAAATCTCAGCTTTTGGGAAATGTGTTGTTAGAGAGCTTGATGATTGATGGTATTGGAGCACAGATCCTGCAGATGGGAGTAGCTTCTTCATGGAGAAAGCAAAGTTAGTCCTGGAGCTTGGAAGAAGGATGTAAGCAGCTGGCCTTAGACAGTTGTGAGGGGAAGAACTTCCTCCTCTCTCTAATGGGGAATGGGATGTGGATGAAGCAAGCCCCAACAGTCCTAACAGCTTGACAACTTCAGAATACTGTTCCTGGCCACAAGGAGGCAGGAAGAGTCCCTGGTGAGGCTCCAGTCCCCGGGGTCCCTGGGTCGTCTCTGAACCTACGTGCAGCTGTAATCACTCTCTGTGTTAGCCTCCCCTTCTGTTATTCCCCAAACTTTTAGTAAAGACATTTAAAGGTTACAGCCTGATCTCGGATATCTGAATCAGTTTCCCAGGGCTGCTGGAATAAACCACTGCAACTTGGTGTCTTAAAACCACAGCAATATATTCTTTTATTCTTCAGGGAGTGAGAAGTTTGAGATCAAGGTGTTGGCAGGACTGTGCTTTTTTCCAAGGCTCAGGGAGAATCCTTCCTTATATCTTCAGGCGTTACTTGGATTGTGGCTCCATCTCTCTTCTCTCCATTTCCATCTTCAATAGACATCTCCTCTGTGTCTCTGTCTCCTCTACTACTTATAAGAACACAAAAACAAGAACATTTGTCATTGGATAATCTAGGATGAGCTCATCTCCAGACCCTTAACTACATTTTCAAAGACCTTTTTTCCAAATAAGGTCACATTCATAGGTTCCAGTTAATTCTTTTGGAAGGGGTTGGGGGTGACTATTCAACCTGCTAAAGCTGTGGCGTGGGGAGTTATAGCCGGAGACTATACCACTTTGGGACAGAAAGATGTCAAGAACAGCGTCCCACTCTCACAGCCGGAGCTATGGGACAGCAGCCCCAGGAGGGGACAGCTGGGCACAGTGGAGTTCTCACAAAGGTTCAAAGGTTAAATCAGCAGCAGAAGCAACACAGAACCAGGAGGAAGAGACAAGCTCCCAGGACATGGGATGGGATCAGGGGCTGGGATCAGAAATCACCAGGGGCTGGTAACTTCTCAAGAATTTCTGCCTATGAAGGCAGTGGGGCAGAAGAAACCAGTTTGATATTCTAGTGCTGATTTTGGTTCCTTCCGAGATGGCAAACCAGTAGGAGGGCTGGGTCTCTCTCAAGAGATCACAAAGTTACTCTGATCTAGCCTCATCTGTACTCACTGCCTGACAACAGCATCAGTATCTTGGGGCAGAGGGGGCACACTGCCAAAGTAAGAGGATATTTGAGAGGCACCCCCACCACTTCACATAAAAAGCAATATGTTGAATTATTATATGCCCTAAAAGTGGAATAATTAGGAGAAAAGAATCAATTTTTCAAAATCAATTTTTAAAAACATTCAAAGAGTTTGCAAAGAATAATTTTCTAGAAACTGAAACTATGACTCTCACACAAATTACAGTGAACACATATTTTAACTCTGATTTTTTTTTCTTTTTTTTAGCTCAGTAAAACCAGCAGAGAAGTAAAGCTGGTTCAAATGAGAATTGGAAAGACTGGCTATGTGTAGTGATGGAAGAAAGATGATGGAAGTATGATTGCTAAATCAGACACAAAGCTGGTTAATGTTTCACAGAGCAAAAAAAAAAGAGAACTTTAACTTTTAAAGTTATCTTTTTCTACCAGACAAAAATTGGTTTGTATCTATCAATTATCTCATTTTAACCTGAAGCTTCACACACTATGAGCCCTAATCAGTTGTAAACAGTAAGTCAAAAGTATGTTCTCCTGTAGAATTAGATGATCCTTGAATTCGACCATGCTTTACTCCTGTGTGACATTTAAAAGCCTTGCAATTATCCCTTGCCTTAGTTCCAAGTTTCATACAACTTTTCTGAAAAAAAAGATAAGAGAAGATGTCGGTCATAGGACCGAGATAGGAAACAGAAATAAGAAAATATGAAAATAACAAAACGGAAATACTTATCATAAAATACATAGATGTTAAATAACACAAAAGACAGTAGCAGAAGGAATTCAGCTAAGAGATGAATTTGTAATTTGGAAGACTAGACTAAAGAAAACTCTCAAAAAAAAAAAAAAAGAATAACTGCTAGAAAATGTAAGAGAAAAGCTAAGAGAAATGGGGGATATAAGTTAAACTATTGAATTTAGATTAAAAAGAAATCCTCCAAATTGTGATAAACATAAATAAAAAGAAGAAAACATTTGAATAGTAAGGATATATCTTTTGAATTGAAAAATAACGATATCTTAGATGTTAAAAAAAAGGCTCTGGTAAAGTACCAAAGATAGAAGGTAAAGAAAAACTACATCTGAACACATGATAGAGAAATTTAAGGATACATATTAAAAAGATAAAGCCATAAAAACTTAGTAAGAGGAACTAGAAGGTAACATGTAAGAAATAGGAATCAGATCAATATCAGATTTTTAAAAATAATAGTGCCTGTGAGATGATAATGGAGTAGTGATTTCATAGTATTAAGCAGGTGGGCATAAAATTTAGAATGGTACATTGAGCCAAACTGTCTTTCAAATATGAGGACATAAAAAATACTCTAGGTATACAAAGTCTCAGATAAGTTGCCACAGAAATACCCACATTGAAAACACTTTTTTTTAAAGTATTCAAATAAATGAGAAATAAATCCAGGAGATGTTGTAAGAGATTCATGAAGGTGATCAAAACTTTCATAAGCAGAAAATGCTGGAAAGTTTGAAATAATATATTAAAAATTATAAATTGGCCCAAACTTATGAGCAATTAGAATACATTTTAGGCAAATATTTGACAAAAATTGACACTTTGAACTTTTAAAATTCTGGTATATAGTGTCCTAAAACAGAAAAACTAAACAACTAAATATTACATAAAAAGATATTGAAAACAGGAAGATGGGTACAAGTATATCAGGCAAATTCTAACCAAAGAAAGATGATACAAATATTTTAAAATAACTTAAGCTAGACTAACAGGAAAATGTTATTAGGGTTAAAGAGAGCCACTTCATAATGGTAACAGTTTTGATTTACAAAAAATATACAGCAATTTTTAAAAATACATTCATCTAGTAAAATAACCTTAACATGCATAAGGAAAAGTGATAGAACTGCTGAGAAAATTTGATAAATCACTATTTTAATAGAAAATTTCAACATCCTCTTGATGTTACTGATAGGTCAAGTAGAAAAAAATTATCAAGAATAAAGACAACATGAACAAAAGAATTAATCAACTTGACTTCATGGATATATATAGATTCCTGTATCCAACAGCTATATAATATACATCTTTTCTAGCTTACATGAAATATTTACAAAATTCAATCATGTACTAGGCACACTAGAAAAGTCAACAGATTTCAAACTGTATATCATGGAAACCATGATTTCTAGCCATAGCTCTTTTAAATTAAATATTTATAACAAAAAATAAATATAAATTCCCACAATATGAAAATCTAAACCTAAACTTGCTGGTGAGTTAAAAAAAAAAGAAAGAAATTATAATAAAGTGTTAAAATATTCAGAACTGAATGATAGTGAAAACATGTGATAATGAGTAAAAGTAACACTTCAAGAGAAATTTACCGCTGTAAAAGCCTATATTGGAAAATAATAAAGTCCAAAATTGCTAATTAATTTTCTTTCATCTTAATGAACAAATAAATAAAAAGTAATAAATAAAAGAAAAAGAATAAAAATAGGAAAGGAAATTAACAAACTAGAAAACAAAGACATGATAGTGTATATCAACAAATCAAAATTGATTCTTTGAAAAACAGAAACAAAAGACTTGAGAAGCATCTGAACACTAACAAGAAAAGAGAGAACATAAATGAAAAATATTGTAAATGCAAAAAGGGACAACATACAAAATAAATTCAGACAAAATATATGACAACACATAATAGTATCAGCAACTAGTTTCCACTAATTTTGAAATCTTCAATAAAGCAAGTAAAGAAATTGCATCTGTGCTTTAAAATCCTCCCACAAATAAAATACCTGGTTTTGCAGGTAGTATTCTTCCAAACCTTTAAGTAATAGACTATCCCAATTTTATGCAAACACTTCTAGAAAATAGAAAAGGAGGACACATTCTCTAGCTTATCGATAAGGCCCCAAACACTAAAACCACACAAAGACGTTCTTTATCGATAAGGCCCCAAATACTAAAACCACACAAAGATGTTCTAGGAAAGGAGAAAAAGTTATTTTGAATAAGCAAGCAAATATTCTTAGTATATTAGCAAATCTGATCTAAAGACATTAAAAAGATAACACACCTTGACCAAAACAAGTTTTATCCCAGGTATGGAAGGATGATTCACTAACTTTGAAAATCAAGAAATATAATTCACCACATTAAGAAATGAATAGGAAAAACCATATGATTTTTTTCAATAAATGTAAGAAACATTTTTTTTTTACTAAAATCAAACAACCATTCTATTTTTATTGCAGCATAATTGACTTACAAAATTCTATTAGTTTCAAGTAAACAGCTTCCGTGGTGGCTCAGATGCTAAAGAATTGCCTGTAATGCAGTAGACCCAGGTTCAATTCCTGAGTTGGGAAGATCCTATGGAGTAGGAAATGGCAACCCACTCCAGTATTCTTGCCTGCAGAATTCCATGGACAGGTGAGCCTGGTGGGCTGCAGTCCATAGGGTCTCAAAGGATTGAACATGACTGAGCAACTAACACACACACACTGTATCATATAACTCAGCAATTTCACTGTTAATGTATACTCAAAGGAAACTTGAACATGTATAAAAGGAAATGTAAACAAGAACATAACAATCACAATCCATCATAGCAAAAAAATAAAAATAAAAAACAACTTGAAACTACCCAAATACTCATCAATGGGAGAATAAATGAACCAAGTGTGAAATGGTCACAAGATAAATTATAAGCAGTAGAAGTGAATAAACTTGCAATGATATACATAAATCTTAAGTGGAAGAGTAAACCCCAAACTACACAGTTCTTTTATTTTTGGGGAGTGTAAAAATAACTAAAATCAAAATAGAATTTTAAAGACTGCATATAGGTGAAATACAATGATTTAAAAAGCACAGCAAGACAATGATGACTATAGGAGGCAAGATAAAGTTTGTCTCAGATGTGAGGAAGCCAAAGTTGCAACCGAATGGGTCAACCATGTGGTTCGATGTAGGTTATTGTCAGTGGCCTAGATTTCATTTGCATCAGTGATTTGTGTGTGCTCATTACATTATTAAAAGTAAATAAATCACATGTTCCAATGATGAGAGTGAATGATGTCCTAAGGACATGATTGATCCAATTTTGCCCTCTTAAAGTTCATAGAGAGGTTCAGTTCAGTTCAGTTCTGTTGCTCAGTCATGTCCAACTCTTTGAGATCCCATGGACTGCAGTACGCCAGGCTTCCCTGTCCATCACCAACTTCCAGAGCTTACTCAAACTCATGTCCATCAATTCAGTGATGCCAGCCAACCATCTCACCCTCTGTTGTCCCCTTCTCCTCCAGCCTTCAATCTTTCCTAGCATCAGGGTCTTTTCCAATGAGTCAGTTTTTCACATCAGGGGGCCAAAGTATTGGAGTTTCAGCTTCAAAATCAGTCCTTCCAATGAACACTCAGGACTGATTTCCTTTAGGGTGGACTTGCTGGATCTCTGCAGTCCAAGGGACTCTGAAGAGTCTTCTCCAACACCACAGTTCAAAAGCATCAATTCTTCAGTGCTCAGCTTTCTTTATAGTCCAACTCTCACATCCATACATAACTACTGGAAAAACCGTAGCTTTGACTAGACGGACCTTTGTAGGCAAAAGTAATGTCTCTGCTTTTTAATATGTATGCTGTCTAGGTTGGTCATAACTTTTCTTCCAAGGAGCAAGTGTCTTTTAATTTCATGGCTGCAGTCACCATCTGCAATGATTTTCAATCCCAAGGAAATAAAGTCTCTCACTGTTTCTATTGTTTCCCCATATTGTTTGCCATGAAGTGATGGGACCAGATGCCATGGTCTTAGTTTTCTGAATGTGAGTTTTAAGCCAACTTTTCCACTCTCCTCTCACTTTCATCAAGGGATTCTTTAGTTCTTCTTCATTTTCTGCCACAAGTGTGGTGTCATCTGCATATCTGAGGTTATTGCTATTTCTCCCGGCAATCTTGATTCCAGCTTGTGCTTCTTCCAGCCCAGCATTTCTCATGATGTAATCTGCATATAAGTTAAATAAGCAGGGTGACAATATACAGCCTTGACATACTCCTTTCCTGATTTGGAACAGTCTGTTGTTCCATGTCCAGTTCTAACTGTTGCTTCTTGACCTGCATACAGATTGTTCAGCAGGCAGGTCAGGTGAGATCACCCTTGAATAAAAAGGCAAATTATCAGGTGAGAGATACACTTAAAAGGCTATGGAGGGACTTCTCTGGTAACTTAGTGGTAAAGAATCCCCTGCCAATGCAGAAGACACGGGTTCAATCCCTGTTCTGGGAAGATCCCACATGCCTCGGAGCAGCTAAGCCCATATGCCACAACTACTGAACTCATGCTCTAGAGCCCAGGAGAAACTATTGAGTTGGCGAGCCCTAGAGCCCATGCTCCACAAGAGACGTCACTGCAAAGAGAAGCTCATGCACTGCAACTAGAGAGTAGCCCTCACTTGACACAAATAGAGAAAAGCCCATGCAACAACAAAGACCCAGCACAGCCATAAATAAATAAATAAAAAGATTGTACTGCTGCTGCTACTAAGTCAATTCAGTCACACCTGACCTTCTGAGAGCCTATGGACTGTAGCCCGCCAGGCTCCTCTGTCCAGGGGATTCTCCAAGCAAGAATAGTGGAGGGGGATGCCATGCCCTCCTCCAGGGGTATTTTCCCAACCCAGGGATCAAAACTGAACCTCTTAACTCTCCTGCACTGGTAAGAGGGTTCTTTACTCCTAGTTCATTTCAGTTCAATTCAGTCACTCAGTCGTGTCCAACTCTTTGCAACCCCATGAATTGCAGCACGCCAGGCCTCCCTGTCCATCACAAACTCTCGGAGTTTACTCAAACCCATGCCCATCGAGTCAGTGATGCCACCCAGCCATCTCATCCTCTGTCATTCCCTTCTCCTCCTGCCCCCAATCCCTCCCAGCATCAGGGTCTTTTCCAATGAGTCAACTCTTCACATCAGGTGGCCGAAGTATTGGAGTTTCAGCTTCAGCATCAGTCCTTCCAATGAACACCCAGGACTGATCTCCTTCAGGATGGACTGGTTGGATCTCCTTGCAGTCCAAGGGACTCTCAAGAGTCTTCTCCAACACCATAGTTCAAAAGCATCAATTCTTTGGTGCTCAGCGCTCTTCACAGTTCAACTCTCACATCCATACATGACCACTGGAAAAACCATAGCCTTGACCAGACAGACCTTTGTTGGCAAAGTAATGTCTCTGCTTTTTAATATGCTATCTAGGTTGGTCATAATTTTCCTTCCAAGGAGTAAGCATCTTTTAATTTCATGGCTGCAGTCACCACCTGCAGTGATTTTGGAGCCCAAAAAAATAAAGTCTGACACTGTTTCCACTGTCTCCCCATCTATTTCCCATGAGGTGATGGGACCGGATGCCATGATCTTAGTTTTCTGAATGTTGAGTTTTAAGCCAACGTTTTCACTCTCTTCTTTTACTTTCATCAAGAGGCTTTTTAGTTCCTCTTCACTTTCTGCCATAAGGGTGGTGTCATCTGCATATCTGAGGTTATTGATATTTCTCCCGGCAATCTTGATTCCAGCTTGTGCTTTTTCCAGCCCAACGTTTCTCATGATGTACTCTGCATATCAGTTAAATAAGCAGGGTGACAATATACAGCCTTGACATACTCCTTTTCCTATTTGGAAGCAGTCTGTTGTTTCATGTCCAGTTCTAACTGTTGCTTCCTGACCTGCATACAGGTTTCTCAAGAGGCAGATCAGGTGGTCTGGTATTCCCATCTCCTTCAGAATTTTCCGCAGTTTATTGTGATCCACACAGTCAAAGGCTTTGGCATAGTCAGTAAAGGAGAAATAGATGTTTTTCTGGAACTATCTTGCTTTTTCGATGATCCAGTGGATATCGGCAATTTGATCTCTGGTTCCTCTGTCTTTTCTAAAACCAGCTTAAACATCTGGAAGTTCACCGTTCATGTCTTGCTGAAGCCTGGCTTGGAGATTTTTGAGCATGACTTTACTAGCGCGTGAGATGAATGCAATTGTGTGGTAGTTTGAGCATTCTTTGGGATTGCCTTTCTTAGGGATTGGAATGAAAACGGACCTTTTCCAGTCCTGTGGCCACTGCTGAGTATTCCAAATTTGCTGGCATATTGAGTGCAGCACTTTCACAGCATCATCTTTTAGGATTTGAAATAGCTCAACTGGAATTCCATCACATCCACTAGCTTTGTTCATAGTGATGCTTTCTAAGGCCCACTTGACTTCACATTCCAGAATGTCTGTCTCTAGGTGAGTGATCACACTGCTGTGATTATCTGGGTCAGGAAGATCTTTTTTGTACAGTTGTTCTGTGTATTCTTGCCACCTCTTCTTAAGATCTTCTACTTCTGTTAGGTCCATAGCACTTCTGTCCTTTATTGAGCCCATCTTTGCATGAAATATTCCCTTGGTATCTCTAATTTTCTTGAAGAGATCTCCAG
The DNA here is from genome assembly GCF_023699985.2 of Odocoileus virginianus. Classification (NCBI taxonomy): domain Eukaryota; kingdom Metazoa; phylum Chordata; class Mammalia; order Artiodactyla; family Cervidae; genus Odocoileus; species Odocoileus virginianus. The sequence continues at coordinate 41,907,526 of NC_069704.1, read as the reverse complement.
TCTTTTCCATTCTGTTGTTTTCCTCTGTTTCTTTGCACTGATCACTGAGCAAGGCTTTCTAATCTCTCCTGGCTATTCTTTGGAACTCTGCATTCAAATGGGAATATCTTTCCTTTTCTCCTTTGCTTTTAGCTTCCCTTCATTTCACAGCTATTTTTAAGGCCTCCTGAGACAACCATTTTGCCTTTTTGCATTTCTTTTCCATGAGGATGGTCTTGATCCCTGTCTCCTGTACAATGTCATGAACCTCCATCCATAGTTCATCAGGCTCTCTGTCTATCAGATCTAGTCCCTTAAATCTATTTCTCACTTCCACTGAATAGTCATAAGGGATTTGATTAAGGCCATACCTGAATGGTCTAGTGGTTATCCCTACCTTCTTCAGTTTAAGTCTGAATTTGGCAATAAGGAGTTCATGATCTGAGCCACAGTCAGCTCCCTCCAAGGAGTGGCTGCTACGCCGGTGCAGAAGAGCCGAGAGGAGCTATTCCACATTCAAGGTCAAGAGGGGCAACCGTGAGAAGATACCCCTCGTCCAAGGTAAGGAGCAGTGGCTGCGCTTTGCTGGAGCAGCCGTGAAAAGATACCCTATGTCCAAGGTAAGAGAAACCCAAGTAAGACGGTAGGTGTTGTGAGAGGGCATCGGAGGGCAGACACACTAAAATCATAATCACAGAAAACTAGCCAATCCGATCACAGGACCACAGTCTTGTCTAACTCAATGAAACTAAGCCATGCCATGTGGGGCCACCCAAGATAGCGGGTCATGGTGGAGAGGTCTGACAGAATGTGGTCCACTGGAGAAGGGAATGGCAAACCATTTCAGTATTCTTGCCTTGAGAACCCCATGAACAGTATGAAAAGGCAAAATGATAGGATACTGAAAGAAGAACTCCCCAGGTCGGTAGGTGCCCAATATGCTAATGGAGATCAGTGGAGAAATAACTCCAGAAAGAATGAAGGGATGGAGCCAAAGCAAAAACAATACCCAGTTGTGGATGGGACTGGTGATAGAAGCAAGGTCCAGTGCTGTAAAGAGCAATATTGCATAGGAACCTGGAATGTGAGGTCCATGAATCAAGGCAAATTGGAAGTGGTCAAACAGGAGATGGCAAGAGTGAATGTCAACATTCTAGGAATCAGCAAACTAAAATGGACTGCAATGGGTGAATTTAACTCAGATGACCATTATATCTACTACTGTGGCAGGAATCCCTTAGAAGAAATGGAGTAGCCATCATAGTCAACAAAAGAGTCCAAAACACAGTACTTGGATGCAATCTCAAAAAGGACAGAATGATCTCTGTTTGTTTCCAAGGCAAACCATTCAGTATCACGGTAATCCAAGCCTATGCCCCAACCAGTAACGCTGAAGAAGCCGAAGTTGAACGGTTTTATGAAGAACTACAAGACCTTTTAGAACTAACACCAACAAAAATGTCCTTTTCATTATAGGGGACTGGAATGCAAAAGTAGGAAGTCAAGAAACACCTGGAGTAACAGGCAAATTTGGCCTTGGAGTACGGAATGAAGCAGGGCAAAGGCTAATAGAGTTTTGACAAGAGAACGCACTGGTCACAGGAAACATCCTCTTCCAACAAAACAAGAGAAGACTCTACACATGGACATCACCAGATGGTCTTTATTCCTAGTACCACCTGGGAAACCCTTAATAAAATAGCTATGGAGACCCAAACTAATGAAGCTGGGCTCCAGAAATCTGTAGAACATAAATAGCCAAAATAAAATCTGAGGCATGTTCCAAAAGGTAATGCAGATTATTTAGGAGAGTTACAGTAACAGTTAGCAGAAAATTACATTTAAATACGCCACCTAATTGTTCTCATTAAAAAGAAATTTTAAATCATCTTAAACTTTCCCACCATTAAAACTAAAAGGAGTAACCTTGAACTCCTAGGTGTCCAAGGACACAGCAGTGGCCCACCACAAGAAAGTTTATTTGAAGTTCAGTTTTAAACTTAAAAATTCATATGCATTTTGCATTGTATATATCCAAATTTGCTTCAGTGGAAAAAAATTTAAATGACTACAATTTTTTTCTCATTGCTGGAAAATTTAATCTTACCTTTAGATTTGATTTTGCTATTTAGGTTTATATTAATATCAAAGGCCAGAAGTACCTAGATATTTTACAACATAGGTAGTCCTGTAGACAACTAAATGTTAGGGAACCTTCCAAAAAAAGAAAGAAAAATGTTAAACAGGTATTGAGTGAGTGAGTGAAGTCGCTCAGTCGTGTCCAACTCTTTGTGACCCCGTGGACTTTAGCCTCTCCATCCATGGAATTTTCCAGGCAAGAATACAGAGTGTGCTGCCATTTTGTGAGTAAAAAGAGTTCCCTTATTAAAAGGTGTCCACTTTTCTTTCATATATCTATTTTCTAACATTTGTTATAGCACTGAATTACAGAGAAGAATGAAAATTTCAGCATTAACAATTCAAGAATCAAAAGCCCCGCCCAAGGGATAGATTGGGAGTTTGGAATTGACATGTACACACTGCTCTATTTAAAATACATGACCAAGGACCCATTATATGGCGCCTGGAACTCTTCAAAACACTCTGTAATGACTTCAGTGTGAAAAAAAGTTTGAAAAGAATAGAACTGATTCACTGGGCTTTACACCTGAATCTGAGACAACATTGTTAATCAACTATACTCCAATATAAAATAAAAATTTTTAAAAACCCTCCCAAAATATCAGAAAGTAACAAAAATTATTGCAAACCTTGAAAATAATGCTGACTCACTCTTTAAGTGGTGTTAATAGGTCTAATATATAACATAATTTGTAAAAGGCTATGCCATTTATTCATATTCGAACATCATCCAGATTTTGCCCCACCATTTTTCTGTTGAGCAGGGCATAGCAGTTGAACTTCGTAGGTATCACGTATGAGCAGAGATCCCTCTGAAGACTTTAAAGCTACAAGAACTTGGTAGCACTACCTAGCCCTCTTAGTGGTCATTCATGTATTATAACCAAAAAGCTAAAATCATTTCAACTGAACAAATCTTCATTAAGTCATTTATATTAACAACAAATTGCTAGATGCAATATTCAAGGAACTTTCAGCCTAGTGAAAGGAGACATAAATAAAGAAAGAAAGAAAGAAAGAAAAGACATAAATAAAGAAAACCAAAAATTAATGTTTCAGATGTGCCAAGCTTATTCAAAGTTCTCACATCTCCTGTCTCTTTAACATATACTCTGACTTGAGAGATATCACTATAATTATCCTTTTGTGGTTCAAGTGTTGCCTGAGTTTGATTTTTTTTCAGTAAAAATATATATTTCTTGTATATACTTGGAAATTCAAAAACATAATTCTTGGAAGGTTGAGGAGTAATGAAACTAATGTCCAAATTGAGACATCAGCTCTCCTGTTTACTTTATGTGCCCCCTCATCCCCTCATTTGTAAAATGGGGACATTGACACCTACCTGTGGCAGAGATGTCTCCCTTTCTGGGAACATAGCTAGAAATTCTCTTCCAGTTCTCCTGGCCAGTAGGTGTGGTCACATGACTGAGTTCTAGCCAGAGAAACAGGAATGTGGGAAGTGATGCCTCTCCCCATCTGGCCAGAAAACAAGGGCGAAAAAGTCTTCTCCTCTTTCTCTCGTTTCCCTTTTCTACAGGCTCTGTCCCGCTCCGAGGGCCACCTAAAAGCCTTGTGTGAAGGCTTGTGGAAAATCCTCATTAGCCCCAGTCTCTGCGGGCAGAGAGAATAACCTCCCACCCAACCCTGGGCTCCACACACTGGGGTTTTCCTTGGCAAGAAATAAATATGTATTGTATTAAGCCATAGATATATCAGAGTTTACCTGTTACAGAAGATTAAGCATTTCTTAAGCTAGTACGTACATCTGCAAATGAGGTAAGGAGTGAGATAATTCACAAGAGGTAATTAACACCTCGAGTATCAGGGAATGTGCACTCCTGTCAATGTGAGGCCGTGGGACACTGGAACTAGGCTGTCACCCCCTATCAATCTATTTCTTAAATTGCAGGGTAAAGTTAACCACAAATAACAAAGTCACGGAATCAAGCTGTCACAAATTGGCCTCCACATTCCTAAGGGGTTTGAAGTGTGTGTATTTGACAGAAAAAAAGCAGGAAGAACTCAGGAGAGGTAGAGAATGTAACTGGAGCTGGAAAATAATATTTGCATGCATTTGCAAACCTAGTTGGGGCCCCAAAGTGCAGGAGAGAGAGAAGGAGCATTTGCTGAGATCCATTAGATGCCAGTTGGATGAATAAGTAATTCACATTGGTTCTCTCATTTCTTCTTTGGAATAATCCTAAAGGTACATACTCTTCTTTCCATTTCCAATTAAGAACTGATGCTGTTTTTCTCTTTCTGGTTTACTTCACTATTACAGGCTCTACATTCATCCACCTCACTACACCTGGACACAGTGGGGGAAGGATGAATTGAGAAAGCAGCACTGACATACATACACTACCACGTGTGAAGTAGATAACTAGTGGAAAGCTACTGTATAACGTAGGGAGCCCAGCCGGGTGCTCTGTGACAACCTAGAGGAGTGGGATGGGAGTGGGGAGGAAGGCTCAAGAGTGAGATGATATATTCCCTGGTAGCTCAGTGAGAAAGGCTCTGCCTTCAATACAGGAGACATAGGAGACTCAGCTTCGATCCCTGGGTTAGGAAGATCCCCTAGAGAAGGGTATGGCAACCCACTTCAGTATTCTTGCTGGGAAAATCCCATGGACAGAGGAACCTGACAGGCTATAGTCCACAGGGTCACAAAGAGCCAGACATGAATGATGTGACTGAACACACACACACACACACACACACACACACACACATATATATATTTAAAATTGGGCTTCCCCAGAGGCTCAGCAGTAAAGAATCCACCTGCAATGCAGGAGACACAGGAGATACAGATTTGGTCCCCGGGTAGGGAAGATCCCCTGGAGGAGGGCATGGCAACCCACTCCAGTATTCTTGCCTGGAGAATGCCATGAACAGAGGAGTCTGGCAGGCTATCATCCATGGGGTCGCAAAGAGTCAGACACAACTAAAGTGACTTAGCATGTACACACACACATATGTGTGATTATGGCTGACCCCCACTGTTGTAAGGCATAAACCAACACAGCACTGTAAAGCAATTGACCTCCAATTTTAAAATTTTGAAAAAAGAATGGATGCTGTCAGAAAGAAGATCTCAAGTTTATAGGCGGGCAGAGCTGGCTTCAAACCTAAGTCAGTCTAGTTTTAATATCCTTGCTTTTTCTGATGTAAGCACTTAAACTTTCAATGCTTCTGAGTCTATGCTGTAGACCGGCCAACCATTCTACTTGGGGAACAGGGTGCCTGTGACAAAAGAAGTCGTTAGTGACAGTGTTCAGTGTGATGCCAACACTGAGGCCATTGAAAATGGACTCTGAGAAATGCAAGCTATGCTCAAACAGAGCTCGTTTTCAAGGGGGCCTGATTTAAATGGCCAACTGCTAGAGAAAAAAGACATTAAAGGAAGAGCCTTTCAGCTGGGCTTGCAAAACTCCAGGTTCATGAATTCGAGAACAGATTAAAAATGAGAAAACAGGGTTTCAACCACAGCCTCAGGAGCTTCTTGCATCTCTCAGGAGTTTGCCTTTGTCAGTGGTACAATTAAACTATGCTACCCAACCTCATTCTCAGTTTTCAATTAATCTACAGTGATTAATTTAGCAGCTAAAACCCATTTGCTATCCAAGATGACCTGACAGTCAGGTCACCTCCCTTTCCCTATCTGATAGCAAACTCCCCCAGCTCAGCCAAGGTCAAATAGGATGGTGGGGCCTCTGTCCCCTCCACCCACCACCCCACTGCTATACCTGGCTAAGAGGATTGCCCAGTGGATGGAAAAAACAGATGCTTGAAAGGATGCTTCAAAATACTAAGCCAGAGATAGAAATTGCTCTTGAGGCACAACCTTTGATTTTTACTTCCAAGTGTGAGCTCATGACATGTCCCAGCAGTATTATCTCCCTGGCCCATAACAGCTGTTATGTAACATAAGGTCATTCAACATGAGCTGGGACTTTCTTGACCAAGATCACACAGACTGTTGTTTTGAAGCAGGTTGACTTTGGAAAGTCAGTACCTCTCTCTCAGTTTGCTCATCTAGAAAATTAAATGAATAGAATTGACCTCGGGGTCAGAGTGAAGAATGAATGAAGGCGAGAGGAAGTCATCACACTGTTTTATTCTATGCCAAGGGACATGGTCATCCTGGCCCTGGGGGGTGGTGCCACAAGGGGAGTACAGTGATAAATGTACAAAGTATGATGAACAGGGTGGGGAGTGAGCTGGGGAGGAAGTAGTCAGCTGGCAGGAAATCGCTGGAAAGTGCAGATGGAGGGCATGTCTGCTGATAGAGTTGAGATCCTCCTTGAAGAGAATGCACAGGCGGGGCTGCAGAATGAGATGTTAGGACGGCTGAATAGTGAGGGCACAGAAGCAACGTCAGGGTGCTCTGGTGTCCTTCTGTTCCCAGCCTCGCAGCCATCTGCAGATGACAAATTCACAAGTACAGTGACCCCGGGTGCTGCATAAGAAGATGGGCTACTCAGCCTTCCAAAGACAATTTAGAGTCTCAAGAGCTCTTTCTCTACTTTTCTTTTCTGGTATAAAGGTCCTGAGAAGACCAGCTCCCCTGGCCAACCATCCTTTGTCTCCGTCTGTCGGGGGAAATGTCATCAGCCAGCTTTTCGAAGTAGCTGGGAGCCTCCGTCAGGGGGCCAGCTCTGGAGACCCGCAGCACAGACCAGTCGTTTATCACTGTGCTGCCCTTGGGGCTATGGTTTATAAAAGAAAGAAAAGGTGCTTGAATGCATTTCCCCAGGGGAGGGCAGAGGCCAGGACACCTGCCAAAGTAGAGAGGGAACACGAAATTAAAAGACGCTTGCTCCTTGAAAGGAAAGTTATGGCAAACTTAGACAGCATATCAAAAAGCAGAAACATCACTTTGCCAACAAAGGTCCAGATAGTAAAAGCTATAGTTTATCCAGTAGTCATGTAAGGATGTGAGAGCTGGACTGTAAAGAAAACTGAGTGTTAAAGAACTGATGCTTCTGAATTATGGTGCTGGAGAAGACGCTTGAGAGTCCCTTGGACTGCAAGAAGATCAAACCAGCCAATATTCAAGAAAATCAGTCCTGAATATTCATTGGAAGGACTGATGCTGAAGCTGAAGCTCCAATACTTTGGGCACCTGATGCGAAGAGCTGACTCATTGGAAAAGACCCTGAATCTGGGCAAGATTGAATGCAAAGGAGAAGGCAGTAGAGGGTGAGATGGTTGGACAGCATCACCGACTTGATGGACATGAACTGAGCCAACTCCAGGAGGCAGTGAAGGACAGGGAAGCCCAGTGTGCTTCCATCCATGGGGTCACAGAGTTGGACATGACTTAGCTACTGAACAACAAAGTCAGGCCCCTGAGCCCAGACTCATTTCCACCAGTCAGAAACATCAGCCATGAAAGGGCAGGTTCTGGGAATTTGATCTCACTTCAGTTCTACGGAGTTCTAAGGAGCATGTCCAGTTCCAAAGGACAACAATGGAATCCGGTCCAGGGGTGGGAGTCAGGGAGGGTGTCCCATGTGGGATGCTGCCTTGGAGAATGCCATGGGTCAGGACAGTGACTGTGGAATGATGCTGCCAGAGACACTAAGCCTGATGCTGGGATAAGAAACAGCATCCAGCACATTTCAGCTGTATGTGCTGCCACTGGAAGAGGATGTAAGTCACACAGACCATCTTACTGTCATCGGATTGCCCTCTGTGGACATCTAACTCAAACTTAGGTTGTCTGCTTCTGGATTTACCATGCTTGAAGTGGGGAATCAATTTATTTAAAAATCATTTGTTCCAAGAAACACAGTTTGGGTACCATGTCAGAGGAAGAGGGAGCTTCATGGTGGGGGGAGGGGAGGAAGCTGACTCTTGATGGCCCATGTGTCAAATCTATGGGTAGATGTCAAAGAATATTGGTTGCCCTTCACACATTCATTCAATAAATACGTACTGAGTGACTCCTTCATCACATATAAATGCTATGAAAAAGAGACAAATTTCCTGCACTCAGAGATCTGGGGAAGCAGATATTAAACCAGGAATTACAGAAGACTATGAGTAAGGTGTTCAAGCACACTGATCCATAGGAGAGTGATCCTACAATTTATTTAGTTCCAACTCAGATGTCTATAATAAGGAAACCAAATCCTCAAAAGAGAAATTTAATTAATATCATTTAATGCTGATGGGAAGTAATAAAGCTACTAGACATCATCTGTTGGTCCCTATCCTTGAGAATTAGAGGAAATGGAAACTTCTGGGTCTGAGTCTTAAGCTCTTCCAGGCTTCTCAGGTGGTGCTAGTGGTAATGAGCCCACTTGCCAATACTGGAGATGTAAGAGACGTAAGATTGATCCCTGGGTTAAGAAGATCCCCTGGAGGAGGGCATGGCAACCCACTCCAGTATTCTTGCCTGGAGAATCCCATGGGCAGAGGAGCCTGGCAGGCTACAGTCCATGGAGTCGCAAGGAGTTGGACACGACCAAAGCTACTTAGCATGGCATAGCATGACAGGGCTCTTTGAATTTTCAGCTGGTCCTTCTCATGTGGGTGCACTTCCCAGGGGTCACTGAAGCAAGGAAACATTGAATGACCCAGTCAACCTCCAACTCTCCAACTGCTGTGATGACAGCGAGGGTTGGGGGGAAGAGCATCCACATTTTCTGTGCCAGCTCAGCCTGGTTCACTGTCCTCAACTCCAGTTCCCAGATAAGTGTGATGCTGTCAGCCCCCAGGTGCCCTCATCACAGTCGCTTTGGAGTCACCGGGATGCTGCCCATGCTCCAGAGGCAGAGAAAATAAAAACACTGCTCAGGTTCTGCATTTTACACCTGTTTCCACCACACCCTGCTGTCCTCCTCCTATTTTCCCTCTCTTTTCCTCCCCCTTCCACTCCACTACTTACAAGGAAAAAAAGTAATAACAAATAGGAAGGCTAATTCTAAGTTTGTGCAGTCCCAGCGTGTATCCTGGTCCGCCTTTCGTCCTGCTATTTTCTCCTGTGTCTGGCTTTGACAAGACTGGTGACATTTACGTTTTCCAAAAGCTTCAATAAGAAGCACTTTAGCTGCAATCACCTCCATCTAATTTCCCCAGTCAAATTTTTTTTGGCTTAAATCACACAACAAAACTAAGGTCTGAGCTATTCTGACAACTTGTCACCAAATAGGGCTCAGCCCAAATGGGATGTCTTGAAAACCAAGGACAAAAGGGGGGAAAAAAACAGACTAAGTGACCTGAAAATGAAGGAGGAATGGCTGGAGGAAGAGAGGAGATTGGCATGAGTCAGTTTGTTAAAGTTCTAAAACAGGTGGCTCAACGTTGTCTGGGGCTGAGCACAAACAGAAAATGTGTTTATTTCTTTAGAGAGGAAGTAACAGGGTGCTGGGGCTGGAAATATCGTCAGTCCACCATATAGGGGAGCCTTCACTCCAGAGAAGAAAGGCAGCTGGCCCTGGTGGTTCACCAGCCTCTAGGATAGAACTTCTAGCAGAAGGCATGAGTACCTTGCCTTCATAACTCTGGATAAAAGGCTTCCCAAGCAGCTCAATAGTAAAATCCACCTGCCAATGCAGGAGACACAGGAGACACGGATAAGATCCCTGGATCAGGTAGATCCCCTGGAGGAGGAAATGGCAACCCACTTTAGTATTCCCGCCTGAGAAATCCTATGGACAGAGGACCCTGGCAGGCTCCAGTCTATGGGGTCACAAAGAGTCAGGCACGACTGAGCATGAGCACATTTGCATGCTAGATAGAAGGATGAGTGTCCTGGGGAAACCAAGACCCACATGTTTTTCCCATAGCTGCACAGTGATGCAGAATATGGAGGGAGAATGTTAGAGGGAACATTGAATCCCTTTTTGAAAATAAATGTATTTACTAAAAAAATTATATGCATACAGAAAAATATTCAAATTATACTTTCTCATCTCAATAAACTATTGCAACTTGAACTTGCTCATGCAACGACAATTCAAGTATAGTGAAAAAAACTCAAAAAGCTCTGTTCACACTCCCTCTCAGTCACTAGAAAACACTAATATCTTTGAAAAGTATCATCATCCTGATCTCTAAAACCATGGATTAATTTTGCCTACTTTTGTACTTTATGTAAATGAATCTAATGCATACTGTATACTTTTGTTTGTCTGATCCCTGTTGATAGACATGGTAACAAGCCATTTTCACTGTTAATAGCTTTCTGTTGTAATAGTGATGTCACAGTATTTATTCATCATACTTTTGATAGACATTTGAGTTATTTCCAGTTTGGGGCTCCTGTAGATAATGTTACTATGAACATTCTTTACATCTTGGCACATAGATATTCATTTTGTTTTGGTGAACACCTGGGAGTAGAATTGCTGTTTGGCAGGCTATGTGTATAGTCAGCTTTAGTAAATGATGCCAAGCAGTTTTCAAAGAGTCTGTAGCACTTTTACCCTCTTACCAGCAGAGTATGAGTATTTCAGTTGCTCTACAGTTTCACCAGCACACGGTGTTTCATTTTAGCCCCTTGAATAAGTGTTCATAGTTTTAATTTGCATTTCTCTGATTCTTAAATGTTTGCACCTTTTCCTATGCTGCTGACTGGATATCTTCTGTTAAAACTTCTGTCTATTGTTTCTAATGATTCTATGTCCTTTTCTCGTGATTTATAGGAATTCTGTATACATTCTGGAGACAAGTTCCTGTTGGTTATAAGTATCCAGATAGAAAGTGTGACATGTCACTTACAGAGAGAGCTTCATGCCAACAATCTCTACTTCCCACCATCTTCCTCCTCCAACTCCCAGCTTTATTTTAGGCTTGATGTCACTTTGGCTGGAAAAAAAAAAAAAAAAGAAGTACAATGTGAGAGCTGTGAGTTAAATTTTATTCAGGGCAAAATGAGGACTATAGACTGGGAGACAGCCTCTCAGATACCTCAGAAGGACTGATTTGAGGATGCGGAGGGAGGGAGGGGGGAAGGTCAGCACATATGTGATTTGGCAAAGAGGGACACATGCCATTAAGCACACATTTTGGTAGGAGTTGCTGCTAGTCACAAGAACTTTGCTGCTAGTCATGAGGCGCAGATGTCTCCATTAATGACTTTAGTGTTATTTAAATATGAGGAGGTGCAAGAAATTGGTTCATAAAATCTTTTCCTGAAAGTATCTCCCTATCAGAAGAGCTTGTTCAGCCAGTTTTTGCCAGAACACAGAGCGCCTCGTTTCTGATCTCTGCCCTGAACTTCTTTCAGGATGTGATGAAGATCAGTGACTGCAATGGCTAGTGACTTCACCCTTGTAGAGGCAGATGGCAAGTAACAACTTTTAACTGGCACCCCATTCTCCTTACCATCAGCCCAAGCTCCTACAAACATTTCTTAGTCTATCTCCCTCCCCTGTGGCCTGGGTGCATGTACCCCTAGCATCACACCCCAGAGGCCCTGTGGTTTTCAGCAGATGGATGCACACTCACTCAGCATGTATGCTCCATCTTGGTCGCATGCCAGCCCTCGCACACCAAGGTTCACATGTGACTATGAGCACAGAAGGACCAGGGGTAGAGGCAGAGGTGAGCTCAGTGGACAAAGCAGTAGAGTGTTCACATATCCTCTGAAGCATAAGAACAGCATGGAGGACCCGATATAGAACAGCAAACTCTAGAGAACAGATCCACTTGTATAGAACATTTGTTTCACAAGTAAAAAGGCTTCTGGTCTGGCTGGAAGACAGGATGCCAAAACCTTGCCCTGTCACTGCTTTGGGTGACCAGCTTATTTTGGTTCACCTCAGTGGTCCTGGCTTTAGCTCTTAAAGTCCTGCACACTAGGAAACCCCTCAGTAAGAGTGATTGTTCACCCTTTAGCTGTCTCTGAATAGCTGTGTTTTATGGGGAAAACTACCTTCCTACGCTAGTTTATAAAGCTACCATTTATAAATTGAGTTGGGAGTAGGATAGAAAATCTCTACTTCTCCTTTCACACCTGACTATGTTATTGTTCCAGTATCTTTTAGTAATTTACAGTCAAGTGTGCCCAGTCCCTAAGTCATGTCCAATTCTTTTGTGACTCCATGGACGGTAGCCCCGTCAAGCTCCTCTGTCCCTGGGATTTCCCAGGCAAGAATACTGGAATGGGTTGCCATTTCCTTCTCCAGGGGAACTTTTTGACCCAGTGATTGAAGCCATGTCTTCTGCATTGGCAGGCAGATTCTTTACCACTGAGCCACCAGGGAAGCCTTCTAACAGTCAAGAAGTAGATACAAAAATTCCACGAGGGAGGTGGGTGTATGCCCATCTCTGTGTTAACCTTTACCTAATAACAATGTACCAAGTACTGAGAGTCGGTGTGCCAAGCACTGTTAACGTGTTCTGTGTTCACAGTTTCCTTTAATCCTCAAGAAATCCCTGGGATCTAAGGATTTCAGTCATCATTTCCTTCATGTATGGGGAAACAGAGGCTCAGAGAATTTGAGCACCAGGACCAATACAACACCGCTAGTCAATAAAAGACTAGCATTCAGCCCCAGTCTGCCCATTTCTAAAGCCCCTGGCATTTTCTACCAACTCACATCTAATTGCTCTGTGCTTTAGTGTCATTGCTTGTAAAATGATGCTCACTTGTCCCAGAACAAGGTGACTTCATATGTATCATTTCATCTGATAACTACCTGACAGGGCTGTCATGTGATCAAGTAAGAGCCTTGAAAAATTAAAGACGTTCTCTAAACAAAAGGGATTGTTATGAACAATGCCTGAAGAAAACCAAAGCACAGTCACAAGGTTTGGACAAGTAGAATAAAGCGGGTCTGAACAAATGCTTCCTCTCTGAAATATGCTTTCCAAATTTGATGTTCCATGTGCCTAAATAGATTGGAAGCTCACCTAGTAGGAGAAAAAAAAAGATATGGGAATAAAAGAGAAACCCAGAGTCAGGGGGGCCAACCACCACTTTTCAAGGCTCTGCCCCATCAGCAAAAGAATTTACCAGAAATGTAAAGACTTGGATATTTCATCTGTGTTACCCGGGCTGTTCACACATCTTCAATGGTATGAAAACTTATGTCGGATCATAATTGAATATGGAGATTGGACTCTAACCATTGACAGGCCAGATAAGATTTGCTCCAGATGGCAAGAAAAAGATAATGAAAGCCAAATACAATAAAAATCAAGGTAATAATAGGACTAGAAAATGTGGCTGAAAATCCCCAGAGAGGAGACTAAGGATGGCCTGGGATAAACTCACAGATAGATGGTCTGTGGACTCTGAGAGCATTTTTAGATGTTAAGGGCAGCAGAGAAATGCCCACTTCAAACGTCTCCACTGGAGGGCCTGAGCAAAGTTAGAGACATTTGCTCCAGAAAAAAAAATGGAAAATTGCACAGAGAGAATGCTCCCTACAGCAGAAGGAGTTCACGGACCCAGACCCGGCCCTCAGGACCTCTAAACACCAGCAAACTCCATTTTTGAAAGAAAGAAACTGAAGACTCACAGAGGTATGCTGACTTCTCCAAGATCAGCAAGATCGTGGATAGGCTTCAGAAGGTCTCCTTGGTTTCCTGTCTCTAGACCAGATCCACCCCTACAGAGGAAGCTGGAAGGAATCCCTGTCTTTAAGGTCAGAGTCTACACCTATTGTATTCCCTGTAGACACCTCTTAACTGTTCTCAACCTCACCATCCATATTGGAAGGTCCACCACTGCCCCTGATATGCCCAACAACCTAAGTGTCATTTGTTTTTATAAGTAATTAATTTATTTATTTTTGGCTGCACTGAGTCTTCATTGCTGCATATTGGCTTTCTCCAGTGGCAGCAAGCAGGGACTACCCTCTAATTGCAGCGTGTGGGCTTCTCATTGTAGTGGCTTCCCTTGTTGTGGAGCACAGGCTCAGCAGCTGTGGGTCCTGGGCTTAGTTGCCTCTCAGCATGTGAAATCTTCCCAGACCATGGATAGAACCCATGTCCCCCGCATTGGCAGGCGAATTCTTAACCACTGGATCACCAGGGAAGCCCCTGGGTGTGCATTTCTTGTGTGATTCTTCACCATAGAGGTATTTGTTAACAGGATTCCAGGAAACTAAGCTGCCTCCCTGAAGCTAATAGAGATTTCCTGAGCTCTTGGACAAGACAGAAAAGGTAGAAATGAATGGCCAAAACAAAGTGTCAGTGGGCTTGATTTGAAACCCACTTTTCCGGCCTTTGTCCTGACTCCAAGCACAGATGTCTTTCAAATTCCTGGAGCCTAGCAGGGAGGAAGGGAGCAGCTGGCCCTTTGCCCAGAGGATGGCCAAGAGCCCCATCCCCTTCGACTTTCTGAGGCCATGGCACAGACAGCAGGAGTATGAGCTGCTGAGCAGTAGGGGAGGGCCAGTGGCCAGTGGTGGGCATGCCAGGTGGTGTCACCCTGAGGGCATCCGCAGCCACATGGGGGCCCAGAGGGGCGAGGTCCAGAGGGAAAGTCCCCATCTTCAAGTCAGGTGCCCCAGCTTAGTGGGAGTTTCCACAAACCCGTCAAAATCTCACTGATGTCCACACGACAATTCATACGGATACAGCCCAGGTCTTGGGGTGACGGTTAATTTTATTATCACTGTTAATCTTGATCATAACCATTGGAAAGTTTCACATGCTTCGCTTCATGCAGGTCCATCAGCTGCCATGGCTTCTTCCCCTTGATTGCCCGGCTCTTTCCTCTCTCTCTCGCTTACTCTCTCTCTCTCTCCTCCTTACCCTTTCACACAGCTGCTCAATTAACTTACTTCCAGAAAACAAAATCCACTGTTGGGAGCTTTTGCTCTCCAAGGCCAATTCCCTGCAGCCTCATGACTACTCCTAACAGCCACACAGCAAGAGAAATCACGGGAAGCCTAGGCAGGCTTCCCGGCTCCCTGGCAGCTGTGGGCTTCTGTTCTCTGCTCCTGCTGCAGACTGGCTTGGGGCAGGGCGAGGCGCAGGTAGAGAGGCTGGAGAGATGGGAGGAGTGGGGAGAGGCTCTGGCCTGGGGAGTGGTGTGTGCCCCAGGGAGCAGGAGCTCCAAGGTCTGGCTTCCAGCATCTAGAGAAACAGCTGTGGCCACTGGGAAAGCATGCACATCCATGCTGGACCCCTCTCTCTTAATCCTAGCTCACATCTCCAGTGGCCTGGGGTTAAAACAGAAAGTTAATTGGTTGGTGAGTTGGTTGGTTGGTGAGTTGGCTTGTTGGTTAGTTGGTTGGTTGGCTGGTTGATTGGTTGGCTGATGGGTTAGTTGGCTGTGAATGAGTGGATTTGGTTGGTTTCAAACCACGACTTTTCCATAAATCTATAAGGCCACAGAGAGGTCACCCCGTATCTTTCCTCCATGACCTCTGCCCTCCCATTCTCTGCTTTCTGCTCAAAATTGGGCACAAAGGAAAGAAAACACTTTGAAAACATAGCTCACTCACTACATCACGGACTTTATCGTGACATCTGGTGATTTTCCTTGGCCCTGCCTGGGAAGAGGGAGCTTGTGTAACAGCTCCTTGGGGAGAGCCCCTATCTGCCAGTCCATCCAGCCCCACACCCTACACCTCACCTCCATTTCCTCTGCACCATCTTCCAGGCAGTGAGTTCAAGGAAGCCTGGCACGCTGCAGTCCATGGGGTCACAGAATCAGACATGACTGAGCAGTTGAACTGATTGAATTGAGTAGTATGCCTAGCATTTTGTAAAGACAGGCAAATTTAGTTCTCATTCCAAACCTCATACAAGGAAGGGAAATTGAGGCCGGAGTAGTTTAAGGTACTCGCCTGAGATCACCAAGCCACAATCAGCAGAGCCAGGATTCCCAGGCCAAGCTGTCTCCCAAGCCCTTGCCCTCAACTGTGAGGCTATGACGCTTCTCACCAGCTAGGACAGAGGTTTCTACATCCGGGACTCAAGCGTCTTCTCACCAGCCTCCCTGCCTCGTCTCTCCCCACCCCTAACTCACAGTACATCTTCTGCCATAATGCTCTGTCTTAAGCTCAATTTCTTCCTCCTGCTGTTTCTACCTGCGTTTCCTGTCTCTGAAATGCCAGCGTTCAGAAGGTGTTCCGTAGGAGCTGCTCCACATGCAAATATATTTTAGATGTATTTGTGGGAAGCAGGTGATCTCCATGTCTTACTCTTCCACCACCTTGCAAGTCCCCCTCCTGTCTCTGAGATGAATGGTGTAAACCGCTAGCTTGCTCACATCCCAGCCTCAGCTTGGCATTGCTCTCCAGGGGTTTTAATTGTATAAAAGCTCATCCCCTGCCCCAGGTGGCAAATTGAAACAGTTATACTTGAATGTGCTCAAGGGCAAGACCTTCAGGCCTGCTAGAACCTTATTACCCCTGCCTTGCATTTAACCTTGAGGACTTCTGAAAGCTCTCCTTGGATCCAGGCGCCAACACAGTCTGCCCCCGAGAGTCTGTCGGAACCCGAGAAGTGCACGCTGCTTCTGCGTTCACTCAACTTGCATTCTCAGAATGTCCTCCAGGCCAGACTCCAACTCTACCATCTCCACCCCCAGCCACCTCTGCTTCCAACAGCTCCTCTGACTTAGCAGGTAGAGGCTGACAGTATCAGTACCTGACCTTGGCTCTTTCCCCACACTTGAGGTCTAAGGGACTTAGTCAGATCCTGCAAGGGTCTGGCTTTGACCCTAGTCACATATGCAGCCTCCTGACTCTCACTCAGGTGCCAAGAGCTAGAATGGACCCTCTGTTGCCCCTGTCTGCTCAGCCTGGACGAGGTCTCTCGAATTTCAGCCTAATTAAAAAAACACCCCAGCTCCTAGCTTTCACTAGGAACAAGGAACTCTCTGCTTCTCTTCCAAAATCTGCATCTCATTTGTTACCAGTACTTTTCTCCCTTTGGGTCCCTTCAGCTTTCCAGAGCCTATTAAACCAGCCATGTCTGCCTTATTTATAGAAGATGAGGTTACGATATATGCAATTCCCTTCCTTTCATGTCTCAAGCAATTTATTCTTCGTCTTTTTTGGCGTGTCACATGTGTTTTGTCCTTCTCTGGCATGCTGGCTTTTTCCCAGGCTGGGATTTGAGTTTGATATGAATATTGCCAGCAGTCAAACTCTATAACTCAGTTTGGGTGGAACGAGAGAGAGGGGTCTCCATGTTTCTACCATGGAAACTGGGTACATTATTGAATTTGGCTCTCCACAGAGAAAAGAAACATAAGCCATGGGCACCAGATAACCAGTGATTGGGGGTGAGGGGAGAGGATGGAGAATAATCGTCAGATGGACTTAGCTGCAATGTACTGGTTTTTGCATCTTCATAATGTCTGCCTTCCCTGGTGGCTCAGATGGTAAAGAATTTTCCTGCAATGCAGGAGACCCGGAGTCTGATGCCTGGGTCGGTAAGATCCCCTGGAGAAGGCCATTGCAATCCACTCCAGTACTCTTGCCTGGAGAATTCTGCAGACAGAGGAGCCTTGCAGGATACAGTCCATGGGGTCACGAAGAGTCGGACACGACTGAGCAGCTAGCACACAACATCTGTCTTATGAACGGGTACTTGCAGCTTCATAAATGCTGATGAGTAAATGAAATAAGTGGGGAAGAAGGGAAGAGAAGGGAGAAAAGGATAAAAGTAAAGCTTTATGAGATGCTAAGAATAAGCCTCAGGTACTTCCTTCACTACCCGGGGAGTCAGCCAAGAAAACTAGCCTGAGTTAAAGAACTATATCCCTAATCTCCAAGTTACTAGTCTTAGCATTGTAATTATTTATTATCATTAGCATCTATGTTTTCACAGTTTCCAATCCACTTTCTCCAGTATTTAAATGAGCACTAGTTAAAGCACAACTGATCCTTTCGATACTGAAGAGCTGTGGTTGCCCAGAGCTAGAACCAGGCTCTCTGGGACTCAGACACCTATTCCCCTGCACCACACAGCCTCAGACACAAAGCGGCACACCTATGTTCTGTTATGTGCTCTCAGGGTGCTCCAAAGAGCCCACCAGCCGGAACACAGACGAGGTCAGGACTTCCTGATAACACTGGAATGCTGTGTCAGTGTTGGCTTTAGCCACATGATTTCAGGAGCAGAGAGAAGCCACCCACCTCCTCTGCCTTGCTCAGGGATGCATCAGGTGCTCTTCTAAGAGAAAGCCCTCCTAATCCGCTCCCATGGCTCCCTGGGTATAAGATGAGCTATACAAGTGAAAAAGCAAGCTCTTCTCAGTGTGTCATGGATGCTACTGTAGAGTCATACAGGATTGAGCTTGCATTCTTTTTTGATCCCTGCTAAGAGAAAGAAAAGAGTGCTGAAGTCACTGTGAGTGGCTCTGGAACCAGACTGCCTAGGTTTGAACCTTTTTCCACCACTTCCTAGTTGTGTGTCTGTGTGTGTGATCAGTTGCTTCAGTTGTGTCCAACTCTTTGTGACCCTGTGGACTGCAGCCCACCAGGCTCCTCTGTCCATGGGATTCTCCAGGCAAGCATACTGGAGTGGGTTGCAAAGTCCTCTGCCAGGGTAACTTCCCAACCCAGGAATCAAACCCGCATCTATCTGAGTCTCCTGCATTGCAGGCAAACACTTTGCCACTGAGCCACCTGGGAAGCCCCTCCTAGCTGTGTATATTCAGGCAAATTAAACCTCTGGGCCTCAGTTTCTTCACTTGTATTTTGGAGTTGATAATAATGCCTTACTCATATGTTTTGTGGTGAGGATTAAATGGAATAATAACATGTATTTGTAAGTGTTTCATAAGTGTTGCTATGTTCAATCTGACTTTTACTAATACTATAGAAAAGGGGCATTATCACCTAAGGAAAGAAGGGAATTTAAAACAGCACCTTGAACAGTAAGGCTCCTGTGGAATTCTCCAGGCAAGAATATTGGAGTGGGTAGCCATTCCCTTCTCCAGGGGATCTTCCTGACTCAGGGACTGAACCCAGCTCTCCTGCATTGCAGGCAGACTTTTTACCATCTGACCCACCAAGGAATCCCAATAAGGCTATACTTTACCCATTTCAATATATTACATTGGGCTGTCTTATCAGCTAGTTACTGCTGTGTAACAAACCACCTGAAAATTTCATACAATGAGTTTCTTTTCTCAGAATCTGTGGATTGTTTGATGTAAACCAGGCATTTCTGCTTTAAACTGTGCATCTGGCTAGGCTGGGCTCCTTGCTGTGGTTTAGACTCAGGTCTGTTCCCCTTGGGTGCCTCCTAGGACTCCACCTGAGCCAGTGCAGCTGCCTGAAGGAAGCAGAGACACACAGTTCTCTTAAGAACTCAACGCAGAACTGGCATACTGGCACTTCTAGATGTATGCCTCCGGCCAAAGAAAATCACGAGCCTTGCCCAGTGTCAAGCGGTGGGAAATTCGCTGCACATATAATGGGAGTGGGCAGGCTTCAGTCACATGGCAAAGGATGTGAATGGGACGGGGAAGAAGCAGGGCCGATCGTTTCATCCACTACCAGTGTTTCTATCTGTGTCATACTCTCTGTGCTCCTCCCACTGCCCGTTCTTCTGCCACCGACCTCAGAGCTTCCACCCTCCCCAGGCACAACAGCCACCTACAGACACAGCGGATTTACAGGCCGTTATTTTCTTTGAGATGTGAGAACCTCCAAGGCTCAGAGCCTTACTTTGGCACTTGACAAAAAGTCCAGACCATGAAGGGCCCAGCTGCCTGCAGAGTGTTCCGTGATGAGCCAACATCTACCTGGAGGAGACATTTGCAAACTGTAGGTGAATCTCCATGCCAGGATGAAAGCTTGGGTGGGCCAGCATAGGGGCTGGGAGCATGTGCCCATTGCGCTCCAACATCAGGCAGTGGTGGACCCACTCCCAAGAAACATTTGACCCCCAATGACAGCTTGGCTCCACTTTGAGGACAAGGTACTATTAATAGCTTTGGAAACACACAACTGGAATAAAAATTGTTACCAAATGGGTTCTTCAAATTTTAGATAAAAGCAATTGCTCTGTGAATGCTTCAGTCAATCAAGTGGAGCTGAACGCAGTGAGATGACTTACTGCAGCTGGGCGAAAGAGTTAGGAAGAGGCCCAGGGAAAGGGAAAGGGGGCAGTGACCATCTGAAGAGCAGTACCCATCTGTGTTTGCCATCAGTAGATGAGAGAGGGTTGGAGGGTGGACAGAATATTTGCTCTCCTTAAGACTGTTTCCAGGGAGCGTCTACCTAAAAGGGTTTGGTTGATGAGCTCTGGGCCTGCCTGGGGCAGTGGTACCCCTACACTTCCTCTGATGACCACACAGCCCTGCCCAAACTTGTTGTGTTCCCCAGGGCAACAAGAATAGAAGCCTGCCTGGTACCCAGGATAGGGCCTTCATTCATCCTTGCGTTTACTCAGGGGTTTCAAGAATAAGATCGCTTCCTTTCCTTCAAGAAGCTCAGTGGCTCTTCAAGCAGACAGATGGGAAAATCAACATTTCAACTCAGGCTGATGCATGTTGTGACAAAGATCTGCTCCTGGTGCTGTGGGAGCCTGGAGAAGTCCCTGCCCAAAGAAGAATGGACAAGCCAAGCAGGAAATGCTGGCGTGAGCTGCATGGTTGAAGGAGGGGCTGCTGAGCAGTCTGGAAAAGAGAACAATGCAAGCAAAGTGGAGACACTTGCAAACTGCAGGTGAATCTCCATGCCAGGATCAAAGCTGTGTCAGCCAGATGAAAAATAAGACTGGAGGGGCAAGCAGTGACCAGTGCACAAAAATTCAATTTCAAGCACCAGAAGAGCATCACGTAGCGGCTGTGTCCAAGGTTCAGGATACGTCTGTGCTACTCATTCACCTCTGTCCCTGCTCTAGTTCCCATAGGAAGATGCCACATTTCTAATCAACTTCTGATTTCCCAACCAGCCTTTAGGCTCATTATGCCTTCCTGTTATAAAGACTATTTCAGGCTTGGTGTGAGCAATAGTCCAGGGACAGGGCCAGTATCAACTCCCAGTAGCTGTAAGTCCCTAGAACATCCTCTTCCCAGCCCCTTGGACTGGGATTAGTTTGAACTAGTCTACTCATCCCATTAGACTATGAACTCTTTGACAGCCACTACCAATCACAAATTCTGGCCTGTAGTAGGGGTCAGATAAATAACTATGGGAAAAAATGGACTGATGAAAGAACACAGCAATGAAGGAAATCTTTCTCCTACAATGTGAGAGAACAGTGATGTAAATTTTACCCTGCATGTCATTGGATGAAAAACTGTTCTTGCTTATAAGGGTATACAAATACTCTGCTACTGGACTTCCCTGGTGGTCCAGCAGTTAAGAATCCACCTGCCAATGCAGGTACATGGGTTCGACCCCTGGTCTGAGAAGATCCCACATGCCATAGGGCAACAGAGCCTGTTCTCTTAGCTCAGTAGTCACGATTACTGAGCCTATGCTCTAGAGTCCAGGAGCTGAGACTATTGAAGCCCACAAGCCGATAGCCCTTGTGCCATAACAAAGGAACAAACCATAGTGAGAAGCGCTAGCATCACAACTAGAGAGTAGACCCCACTCGCCACAACTAGAGAAAACCCTGCAGCAACGAAGACCCAGCGCAGCCAAAAATAAGTTAGCAAATAAAACTCTATTACGGAGAAAGACCATATGAGAGGCAGGTCGTGGGCGCCTATGGAAAACAGAGAGCCTTGACAAGCAGACTATAAAGAAAAAAATTGATTATTTACATCAGGTATCCTGGGAGTGGACAGACACATACACACTTAGTAAGTGGTTATTTTCTGTCAAGCATGATGGAAAGCATTTGGTATGTACAAAGATTCCTGCAACAGATTTGGTATTTTCACCATTTTGCCTGTAAGGAAACCAGGGCACAGAGAAGTTATGTTAAATTAAACAAGAAAATACAGGTAGAAAGAAGAGGAGTGGGGTTAGCACACCAGCTATTAGACTCTAGCTCCTCCCACCCTGGTCCTGTGGCTACACTGCTGTGCTGAACACACATGTGCACACACAAACACATACACACACAAAAGAGAAATGGCTTGACCTGCCCCAAATGTGAGTCATTCCAGTAGGGTGACACACAGGCCGAGGACCAAGCACAGACAGATGTGCGCATGGATTTATGGGGATATAAAGGGACATAGTGATCATCTTACGTCTCCCCAGGTGGCTGAGCGGTAAGGAATCTGCCAGTGCAGGAGAGGTGGGTTGGATCCCTGGGTCAGGAAGATCCCCTGGAGGAGGAAATGGCAACCCACTCTAGTATTCTCGCCTGGAGAATCCCATGGACAGAGAAGCCTGGCAGGCTACAGTTCATGGAGTCGCAAAGAGTCAGAGATGAGTTAGCAACTGAGCACTCACGCTGCGATCATCTTACACAGACAGATGTCAGGATCCTAGGGCCTGGCCTACCATTTATGCTCTATCCAGGGCACCCATCACTGTGAAGTTCACGACAGAAATCTATACACAGAAGGTAAGGTAAGCCAAGTTCAGCTTTCTAACTTTGAGGCCTGAGGTCCAGTGTCACCCCTGGTGACTTGGGCTAGACCACATGATGAACTCCTTCTGCCTAGACCACAAGCATCCCTTCAACCCTCTCTTCTGTATTTTGTCTCTCCAAGACTGAAAAATATCTAGGGTAAGCCATCCAGGGAGAAGTCAGAGCTAGAGAATGCTTGCCCCCTTGGTAAGGTCCAGTCTCCAGACCTTGGGTGTGGGGGCTGGGTGCTAAGGCCTCTGCTCCAGAGCAGACCTCCGTGTGCACTTCTGTCTGAGCAGTGCCGGGGAAGCTCACACTAGACAAGCCTCTGTTCAACTGTAGGACGTCATCAGCAAAGTGGATCTCCTGGACTCCCTCTTTCAGGAAATGACACCACTGCCCCATGAACTGTGCAAACCAGAAATGTGGGAGTCATCCTTGATGCCCACCTTTCTCCCACACCCAACCGTCTTCCCTTCAGCTCTTGATATCACAGCACTTGAGTTTATTCACTTGGCCCCTTTTCGTTGCCATCCTCTGAGTTACTGTTCCATCTTACCACCTTTGGTAAGTGAAAGTGAAAGTGTTAGTCACCTTGTTGTGTCTGACTCTTTGTGACCCAGTGGACTGTAGCCTGCCAGACGCCTCTGCCCACGGGATTCTCTAGGCAAGAATGCTGGAGCAGGTAGCCATTTGCTTCTCCAACAGATCTTCCTGACCCACGGATCAAACCCAGGTCTCCCACACTGCAGGCAGATTCTTTACCATCTGAGCCGCCTGGGATGAAATCTGCAAAACCATCACTATGTATCACTTTAGAATCTAAAGTGTCCCACAGGAAGTAGGGGGGCACCACTTGGGAGAAAGAGCAACACCCTCCCCCCTCATTTTCCTGTCATGCTCTGTTTGGTTTCTGATGGTACTTTATTATTTGGTATTAGAATCTTCCCAGTTCTTCTTAACAAGATGGGAAGTGACCACCAACATCTTTTGTAATTTTTTTCTTTTTACCAGCCAGAGATTAGCATCTGCCCACATACATAGGGTCATCTAACTTTGTACTTGCTTATTTTTCCTTTACAGAAAGGCATGTGCGCCCAATTACTGATCTTTAATGATGGTGTGTGGCTATTAATAATATGCCTCCTGGTACACAGTTTTAAAATATAAATACACTGAATCAACTTTCTTCAATAGTTATTATTTAAGGAATGAGAAAGAAGGATTCTTTACAAGAAACTTATATAAAAGAGTAAGCATCTTGAAATGAGTGTTTGAGATGCCAAGATTATTGTAAGATTTTGCTGCCAAAAATGACATAAATGATTCACTTTTAAAATTTATCCTGTAGACACACTTTACAAAATTGAAAATGGACTAGTGTATCTAAAATCTTTAAAATTAAGTATTTAACTTTTTAATTCATTTGTTAAAATTACAAAAATGAAACACTTTCAAATTTGTTTTAAAGAAAAATTAACTGGAGGTTAAGGAAAATAGAAATGCATTAGCCAACTCTCAATAAAAACCTTCATATATTTTGTGGGTGGGACTAAAATAATAAATATCATATTTTAGTAAAAGCAGCCAATGATGTACTTCTTGCATTCTGACCTACATGTGTTTATACAATGTCTCTTCCAGCAATAAACAGACAATAAATCTAAAGATTGAAATAAACTATTTAAAAATTGAATTTCTATATTGTAAATGTTACACTATGATTCAATAAACACTATGAAGCATATTCAAGCATATTTTTGAACCATTACCAAAATAAGCAAGAATACTTAAAGTATTATTTCATCATCACATCAGTATTGTTAGTTTCTATTCTATATGTGCATATATGTTTCTATAAGGCATATCATAAGTCAGGAGGAGCTTCCCTGGTGGTTCAGGCGGTAAAGAATCTGCCTGCAATGCAGGAGACCTGGGTTCAATTCCTGGGCTGGGAAGATCCCCTGGAGGAGGGAATGGCTACCCTCTCCAGTATTCCTGCCTGGAGAATTCCATGGACAGAGGAGCCTGGCAGGCTGCAGTGCATAGGGTCGCAAAGAGTTGGACACAACTGAATGACTAACACTATGTCAGTAAATGTTTTAGAAATAAAGAAGCGTACACATATTGTGGGGACATCTGTTCATTTCTCTTATCACTAGAGCCCATAATTTAACAGTGTGGGGGTGACACTGTGATCTGAGCTGCTATGTAGCCCCCAGCATCTCCCCCACTTTCCCTTCCACCATTTCAACCCACTCTCCATCGCACAGCTTGACTTGGCTCTTGTGATGGACCTCAGGACAAAGACTCACATCTAATGCCTCGTTTTCACTCATTGTCTGAGGTCACCTCCCTCTAGCTCCCTTAAGGCAAGGCTTTGGCACAAGCTGTTCCCTCTCCCTGGAATTCTTCTCCCTTTCCTCTCTAATGAAAGAGATCTGGGAAAGAGTCTCAGTTCATTACTGTCCACTCCCAGCTTCCGCATGGTGCCCCAATTGTAGAGTCATATGTGTATGCGTTGGGTGCTAAGCCACTTCCGTTGTATCCAACTCTTTGTGACCTCATAGACTATAGCCCGCCAAGCTTCTCTGTCCATGGCATTCTCCAGGCAAGAATACCAGAGTGGGTTGCCATTTCCTTCTGCAGGGGATCTTCCTGACCCAGGAATTGGACTTGTGTCTCTTGCATTGGCAGATGGGTTCTTTAGCACTAGGGCCATCTGGGAAAGGAAAAGGAGTGACTCATGGTGCACTGAGGATCTGAACTCCAGTACCCTCCACAATGATGGGAGAGCCTTGATTGGGATCCAAGCCTCTGTCTCATGCTTAGAAATGGTCTTCTGAACAGAGCCACGCTATAAACACTCCAAGGATAGAGACCATATAAGCATTAACCATCAACACACTCTCAAAGCCCAGTACAGTGCCTGAAATATTCAGCACATGTTCCATCAATATTAGTTGAATAAATCAACCACTTTTAGGTGAAGCTGAGACCATCAGTCACCAGTGTCAAAACATCCTTCCTCCTTCCGTGGGTCTGGGCCCCCAGCTTTCATACCTTTCTTCCTAACTCCATTCATTGCAGGGCACGAGTGACCCATCCTGTGCCCTATAGAATATCACAGTATTTTCTAGATCCAACTCCCAGGGAGAAGGGATTAGGAACATCCATCTCTTCCCTCCCTCTGGAGCCTGGAGCTCTGTATGTAAATCAAGCCACTATTTCCTTTGACAAACAAAAAACTGATCACATTACCAAAGGTCATAACTTCAGGGTAATGGAGGTCTGCCAGCTTTTGCAAAACCAACAGAGCCACTTAATTAACCCTCAGCTGTCTAAACCTCAGATTTCCTTGGAGAAAACTCTATCCTGATACTTTTAGAGCTGATCTCAGCTCCAGGGGGTTGGAATGAGGGTGTTGTCAGACCTGTGCAACTACCTAGTCATGTGCAGACACATGTCCTGCAGGGTGCTCAGCTTAGCAAGTCCACAGGCTCACCCCTCCTCACTGGGGGTGGCACAAGGCCTTCTTAACAATGAAGATCCCTAGAGGATCCAAAGTGGCTTTTGAAAGCAACAGAAAAGTACAGATAAAGAAAGAAAGAACATTACAACCACCAGGAAAGTGCTACATACTAATCTCCCATCATGAATGAAGTGCACTGATACACCACGTTCAAGCCCAGAGAAGACTGGGCTGCAGATGCATGCACTGCACCATTCAAGGATGCCCCAAGGTGGAAAGTGAAAACCGGGAGATGCCAGGCAGAGAGAAGAGATGGCAGTTCTGAGTTTCTGCTATTTCAGCGATTGAGATCAGGGCAGGTCTGATGGGGACATGCCCAGAATGGGTCTACAGGCAAGAGGGATGAGAATCAGTAGGTACATGGAAATGTAGAATAACTGGGAAGATGAACAACCTGGCTAGAGAAGCAAGCCTCTCTCAAGGTCTCACGTGCCATCCTGGGGATGGAATAAAGAAAATACTAATGGCTATGGAAGAAATGAATGGATTTCTAAACTTGGCCATCCTAAAATGGATTTCTAAAATTCCTGGATTTCTGGCCAGAAATTGGTTTCTTTATTCAGATTCTACATGTCATACTTCATATTTCCACTATGGAGTGTTTTTCTGTGAATGCTACCTCTAAATAGACTATGTGGTGAGATTTCTTTTTGGTCTTTCAGATATTCCCAGGAGTGCCTGGAAAGGGGAGAAAATGTGCCAAATGGCAAAACTCCATAAAGCTAATTACCTGGGAAATTTCCTGGGGAAAATACCTTGTGCTACAGGTGTCCCATGTAGTTTATAAGTCAGGACGAGCCCTGCGCTGATAAGCCATAAATGAAAACATTGAATACGCGATGTCTATTAGGCTGCAGCCACTGAGTCTGAAGCACCTGTTAAACGTGCCCTCAATACATGAGGGCCATCGGTCCATCGCTGCTCAGGGCTGAAGCGCTAGTCTCCTTTCAGTGTTCATTTTGCTTTGGGTTTTGCTTTTCCCTTTGCTCCAGAGCTGCATGGGTCATCTTGACCTCACCTGAAATGCTCCCGTCTGGCCTCTGGCCACTCTTTGCTAGAGCTCTAGGCTACCATGTCCTCCTCATGTCCTCCAACACCGACTCTACTGATTCTCTCTTCCATCCCCATTAAGTGGGAGTACAGAAACAATTAAAGTGATTGTATAAATCGTCGCATTGTGTGCATGCTCAGCTGTGTCCAACTCTGTGATCCCATGGGCTGTAGGGGCTCCTCTGTCCATGGCGTTTTTCAGGCAAGAATACTGGAAGGGGTTGCCACTTCCTCCTTCAGGGGATCTTCCTGACTCAGGGATTGAACCCATGTCTCTTGCATCACCTGCATTGGCAGGCAGATTCTTCACCACTGGGCCACCTGGAAAGCCCTAATGGTATAAATGCTTTACACTAAACATATAAGTATATATTAGCTTTATGATATGACATATGAGTTAACCTCCACCACCTCCTGCAGCATCCTCACCCTCACCCAATGCCCTTGCTCCGTATCTCACAGAGAACATTGAAATAGAAAGAAGAGAGAACTTCTCCAAGCTCCACCATTACCCATACCCAACTACTGGCATTCAGTCACTTGGCTTTCCTTCCTATACTCTATCCGTGGCTGGTTCTACTCTGAGCTCAGCCCAATGTCCCTACTTGTGCACTGAAGCCCATCCCTTCTCACCAACTCGGCCTTTCTCCAGCATTCTCCCCCCTTTCCTCTTACATCATCAAATGTTTTCCTCTCTACCACATTATTCCCAGAGATATATGTTAGACACACCCTAGGGTGACTCATCCCCAGTGAGTCACTTTCTTGGGTGACCCCTACCCCACAGGTGACTGCAGGCAGAAACTTCAACTTGATTATAGCCCATAGAATAGGGCAAAGGTAGTGGGTTTGCAACTCCCTGGATTATATCATGCTATTTGGCAAAGGTGAAAGGATCTAGCAGGTGTATTATAATTAAGCTCCCTGCTCCAAAGAGAGGCTATCTCAAGTGACCTGACCTAATCAGAGCAAAGCCCTTTAAAAATTACTTAAGTGCTCTACAGTAGGTCCTTATTAGTTATTGATTTTATATATAGTAATATATATATGTCAGTCCCAATCTCTCAGTTTACCCTGCCTCCCCAGTAACTATAAGTTTGTTTTCTACATCTGTGACTCTGCCTCTGTTTTGTAAACAAGTTCATTTGTACCATTTGTTATAGATTCCATATATAAGTAATGTTATGTCATATTTGTCTTTCTCTGTCTGCCTCACTTCACTCAGTATGACACTCTCTAGGTCCATCCATGTTGCTGCAAGTGAATTATTTTTTTTCTTTTTTATGGCTGAGTAAATGATCTAAGGCTTCCCGGGTGGCGCACTTGGTAAAGAACTTCCCTGCCAATGCAGGAGACTCGGGTTTGATCCCTGGGTCAGGAAGATCCCCTGGAGGAGGGCAGGGCAACCCAACTCCGGTATTCTTGCCTGGAAAATTCCATGGACAGAGGAACCTGGTGGGCTACAGTCCGTGGGGTCACAAAGAGTCGGACACAGTTGAGCGACTAACACTTTGACTTTCATATATCTGTGTATAACTTACTCACCTTGCTGTACACTTGAAACTAATACAACATTCTAAATCAACTATGCTACATTCTAATTTTTTAAAAAAGGACTTAAGTGTTTGTTGAGCTGAGAGGTTCTCCTGCTGGCCTTGAAGTGAGCTGGCATGCCAGGAAAGGAAACTTTGTGGGGCCACAGGCAAAGAACCACAGGTGGCTGCCTGGTTGCTCAGAGTGGCCCCAGCTGACAAGGAAACTGACACTTTTAGTCCTGTAACTGCAAGGAACCGAATTCAGCTCACTTCCACATGAACTTGGAAGGGGATCTTGAGCTCCAGAAAGGAAGGATCCCAAGAATGCTTTGATTGCAGCCCCATGAGAAACCCTGAGCCAGAGGTACAAACTCAGCCTGCACTGCTGACTTGCAGAAACTGTGAAATATTTCACGTGTGTTGCTAAGTGCATGTAATTTGTGACACAGCAACAGAAGACCAATGTAGCATACAACATGGTATTTCTTCCATTGAGAAAGTCCTTCTCTCACCTTACTTCTTCTGGAGGTGCCACCTCTTTTCTCCGTTTCCTATGACAGCAAGAAGTCCTTAAGACAGTGGGCTGACTTCTCAAATTTTCTCCCATTCTCTCTGGAAACCTATTCCAATCAGGATTTTGCTTCCATCCCTCTTAGAAATCTTCTCTTAATCTAAGACACCAATGACCTCTCAGCTTCCAAACTGAATGATAAATTATCAGTCCATCCCTTGGCCTGTCAGTGGTCCTTGGTACAGCTGATCACTCTCTTCTGGTGTCAGTTCTGTTTTACTTTCTGTCTGTGATCCCGCAATTGCCTGGTTTTCCTCCTGTCTTTCTGTAGCTCCTTCTCAGTCTCATTTACTTCTTACCTGTTCTGTAAGCACTGAAATGCCCCATCCTCAAGTCACTGCCTTGCAACCTCTAGACTGGTCTCATTCAGGCTCATGGCTTCCAATTTTGTCCATGAGCTGACTCCCAAGTGTTCATTTTAGCCTGAACCTTTGACTTGAACTCCAGACTCACATGACTGATTGCTTTCTCATCATCCAAGCCTCTTGGTATTCTAAGAGGCATCTCAAACTCGTATGTTGAAATCAGAGCTTCAGAATCTCGCTCCCCAACCCTTCTGCATGTCTCCTCCATTTCAGTACATCGCAACTTGGTACTTTCAGCTGCTCCATCCCCAAACCCTGGAGTCAGTCTCACACACTATAACCCATCTGTCAGAAAACCCTATCTGCTTACACAATACGTCTAAGAGCCGACCACTTTTCACACTTTCTGTTTCTATCCCTTCCGCCTAAGCCAGTGTAGTGTTTCCAAGATTATCGCAATAGATTCCTGCGTGAGTCTTTGGCTTCTGTCCGTTCCCGCTGTAATCTGTTCTCAACAACGCACTATCAAAATGCGATGCCGTGTCTCTGCCCAGCTCCTCCACTAGTGGTCCATCCCTCTCAGACTTGGAGCAGAGAGATGACATCAGCTTATCACGTCCTTCCATGGAATTCAAGCCCTACAACGACCTATCCCTGATGCACCGCCAGCCTTAGTTCCTCCACCTGCCCTCAGCTGTCCCCGCTCCAGGCTCATCAGCATTCTTCCTGTTCCTGGCACTTGCCAGGCCAGTTCCTGCCTCCGGGCCTTTGCCCCAGATACTGTTGCCTGTCTTTCAGACCTTGCTCCCTAGAAAACCAGTGAGCCCCTCCCTCGGTTCCTTCCCACCTTTACTCGAGTTTCGCCAGCTTCTCCGGTCATTTTGTCGAAAATTTCAGCATCCTCCAACATCTCCTATTGCCCTTCTCTGCTTTAATTTTCTCCTTAACAATTCATCACTATTTAACATTTTCCATGCTATGATTTTGTTTGATGTCAATCTCTGATACTGGAACATAGCTTCATAAGAGCAGATAATTTTGTCTGTTTTGTGACCTGATGTGCCCCTGGGCCTAGAAGAGTGTCTGGCATGTAATGGTCACTTGTTGAGGGAATCACTGAGTGAATATGAAACCTTCAAAAATATTCTGCAGCACAGAAAAGCAAAGGGTTAAGCTGTCACAGAAGATTCCTTTTTTTGTGAAGTAGATGAACTAGAGGAAGCAGAAGAAAATTAAATAAAATAACTCTTTACTGTTTGAAATAAAAATTGGGGGGGCTTTGCCAATTTTAGACAAAAATTGGACACTGAAGAAGAAACATAACTAAATTATATTTCACATTGAATACATTCCTATAGAAAATCAGTGATTAAAAGATAGAATTGACTAAAAAAATTTCTAATCAGAAATAACAAAATCTATAGAATGAAAAAAATGCGACCTAATTATTTCATACATGAATACTTTAGATACTGTAAGCTGAGAAAATATACTTGAGTTCTTCTCAAAAATATTTATTTAAAACATTCTCCAGATCAGTGGAATCAATAATAGGGAAGTTGTACACAGTGGAGGGATACTCAAAAAATCTGGTGATGAGTATCAAAACTAAGCAGAAATAAGTGTAAATGATTTGCTTTAAGTGTGGTTATAAAATTGATGAAAAAAGATAAATCAAGATTAAAGTATCAAAGAGGAAAAAGTGAGGAGAAGTCAGGGAAACAAAATCCTCATGTTGTTTAGGGAGCTCAGAGTTTTTATTTTGGCTTTGACTTTAAACAATTAGAAAAGTGAAAGTTTTTAAGCTTTAAGGTATCCAATACTTTAATTAAAAACTGGATAACTCTATCAAATCACTGTAGATGCTAAAAGCAAATGATACATAATCTGTATTTAACAAAGGAATGATTTAAAAAAAAAAAACCTTTGATTACAAAGTTATATAACACTTTTAAAAATAGTTATTTATATATTTTTCAAACCTTTTAATGCTTTTATTTGATCTACTTGATCAAAGAACATGGCTTATTAAACTGTCCCACTATGGTTGTGGTCCTATCACATGTAGGTATATCTGATGTCTCTTGGAGATATTTTTTATGAAGTACTTTTCAATAAAGAAGAGAAGGCTTTTGACCTACCACCTACTTTTCAAGGGGCTTCCAGGTGACGCTAGTGGTAAAGAACCTGCCGGCCAATGCAGAAAATGTAAGAGATGTGGGTTCAATTCCTAACTCTGGAAGATTCCCTGGAGGAGGGCATGGCAACCTACTCCAGTATTCTTGCCTGGACAGAGGAGCCAGGTGGGCTACAGTCCATAGGGTCAAAAAGAGTAAGACATGACTGAAGCAACTTAGCATGCATGCACACCCTATTTCTCAAGAAAGGAGATCAATAGCCAGAGTAGGGAAGGGGGCTCTCTCTCACTAAGGAATAAGACAGAAAGATATCATCTAAGATAACAGGACATCTGGAGGTCAGAGGAATATGGAAAGGGGGGAAAGTCCAGGTGGCCAAGCTCTGAGATGCTAAAAGCATGTGAGAAAGATCAAACCTGGTGGGAGACCATAAACAGGTGTCAAAGTCAAGAGGTTGAAGCAAGTACTTGGAGCAAAAAGTGAGGATAAGAAGCAGGTCAGGAGCAAATATTAGCAAAAGATGTATAAGCAGGGATATCCTTAAAAGGGTCTTCAGCAATGAAATCCAAACAGTTTTAACAGTGAAGTCTTTCCTCGAGTGAAAATTGAGAGTAACAGAAAAAAGAGCAAAGATAAAAGAAAGTTGGCCATGAAACTCACCCAGTAGTGAGTAATATCTCCCCCATCCAGGGATAGCCTCAAAGTTACTGTCATTGAACCCAAACTGTTCCTGGAGCCAACTTTGGAAGCTGTAAGCAAGATTACCTTGCATTTTTGGGTGGAGTTCTGTCTACATAGAGCTTTCCATGTGGTGCTAGTGGTAAAGAATCTGCCAAGCCTGCCAATGCAGGAGACGTAAGAGATGTGGATTTGATCCCTGGGTCAGGAAGATCCCCTGAAGGAGGAAATGACAGCCCACTCCAGTATTCTTGCCTGGAGAATCCCATGGACAGATGAGCCTGGCCGGGCTACAGTCCACAGGGTCACAAAGAGTTGGACATCACTGAAGCAACTTGGCATGGCATGGTTTGTCTACATTAAAAATTTTGATTTTAAAATGTAT
The DNA here is from genome assembly GCF_023699985.2 of Odocoileus virginianus. Classification (NCBI taxonomy): domain Eukaryota; kingdom Metazoa; phylum Chordata; class Mammalia; order Artiodactyla; family Cervidae; genus Odocoileus; species Odocoileus virginianus. The sequence goes on along the minus strand of NC_069704.1, from coordinate 41,874,796 downwards.
ACTATAAATCCATGGATCCAATGTCAATTTCCTGTTTGATATTTTAGCACAGCTAAATAGTGATTACCATGGAAGTTGTGAAGGTTAATTTTATGTGTCAAATTGGAGAGTACTTTTGTATCAGATTAACATTTAAATGGGTAAACTTTGAGTAAGCGGGTAGGCCTCATCCAATCAGTTGAAGCCCTGAATAGAATACAAGGGTCAGCCCCCTCAGAGCAAGAGGGAATTCTCCAGCAGATTCCCTTTGGATCTTATCTATACCTTCAACTCTCCTGGGCCTCAAGCCTGCTAGCCCACAGGGCAGATTGTGGACTCACCAGCCTCCATAACCACATAAGCCAATTCCTTTCAATAAATCTCTTTATATACATACCCACATTGTTGGTTCTGGTTTTCTGTAGGACTCTCGACAGATAGAGGGGGAAACTGAGCAAAGGTTACATCAGCCTTTTCTGTACTACTTTTTAAACTGCCTGGTACCATAATCATTTCAGAATAAAAGCTAAAAATCAAAATGAAAAAATATAAGTCATGAAAGTAAAGGACAGAATGAGGAACTATTTCAGGTGGAAGGAAATAAGTAAGATGTGGCAGCTGGGTACAACTTGTGACCCGGGACTGAATCTTATTGCTGTAAAGGATATCACTGGGAGAATTGAAGAAAAATTGAAAGGGGCTTCCGTGTGATCAATATATGAGCGTTGTCAATACTACACATATGCCTTTTCCCTATAAGTTTGAAGTTGTTCCAAAATAGAGAGTTAAAACATAATCCATGGACCCATGTGAGTTAGAGTGATTTATCATGAAGATTCAGAACAGGGGCCAGATAGTAAACATTTTTATTCAGCTTTGTGGACCATATGGTCTCCGCTGCAACCACTTCACTTTGTTGTTATCGTATAAGAAACAGTCTGAGAAAATATTCAAGCAAGGAGGGGCGGCCAGGTTTGCCCTGTGGTGGGCTTAGGCTGCAGTTTGTCAGCTTCTATTTTTGAAGAACAGGTGTGTCTTTATTGCCCAATCCATGAGCATAAAGATTCTTCATAAAAATTACTCTATTTGATACAATGGTGAATACACATCATTGTGTGTGTGTGCTAGTCATTTAGTGGTGTCCGACTCTTTTGTGACCTCGTGGACTGTAGCCCACCAGGCTCCTCTGTCCATGCGATTTCCCAGGCAAGAATACTGGAGTGGGCTGTCATTTACTCCCCCAGGATCTTCCCAACCCAGGGGTCAAACCCGCGTCCCTTATGTCTCCTGCATTGTCAGACAGGTTCTTTGCTACTAGAACCACCTGGAAAGTCCTGGTTACATCATTGCATATGCCTCTGTATCATCTCCACCCTGCCCTGAACACTGGCTTTCAAGAACCCTCAAAGCTGCTGCAGGGATTCATTGGTGACAATCACAAAGTCAAGTCTACCCTGAGCATACAGCAAAACGTAAACATTAGTTCATCTGTGTTATCATATGAGTCACCATTTTGAGTTTTAGAGTATCAATGCAAAACAACCCATCTTTCAATTCTATCTTCTCCTGAATTTTTGAAGCCATAATTACTACTCTTTTCTGATTTCTTGATCTCTTTGAGTGTTCATGGCACACCTGCCCTCCTATATTAACATCTGGGGTAAGGACAGGCAAGGGGCCCTGAGAGAAGTCAGAAAAGAGGTCTCCTTCATACAAGGAGTATCCCTTGCTCATCGGTCATATGACACAGAGGGCGTGGAAGAACGCTTTGGGTACCAGCAGCAGGGATGCACAGAGTGAGAGGCATCAGTCACCACCCCATCACCCTTGGGTGCTGTAGACCAGACATAGCCCTGCAGGCAGAATATATTTGGGCAAGAATCGGTGCACATTCATCTGTCAATGGACATTTAGCTTGTTTCCCTGTCTTAGCTGTCGTGAATAGTGCTGTGGTAAACACTGGGGTACACGTGTCTTTTGGAAATATGACAAAAAGTTTCAAAGCAGGAATAGAGATGCAGACACAGAGAATGAATGTGAGGACACAGGGTGGGAAGGGGAGGGTGAGATGAACTGGGAGATAAGATTTGACATAAATACACTACCATGTATAAAATAACTGGAGGGAACTGCTCTATAGCACAGGGAGCTAGCTCAGTGCTCTGTGATATCTAGGAGGGTGGGATGGTGGGGTGTATGGGAGGAAGATCCAAGAGGGAGGAGATCTATGAATACATACAGCTGATTTATTTCACTGTAGAGCAGAAACAAACACAACATTGTAAAGCAATTATACTCCAATAATAAAAAAAAAGAATCAGTGCATACATATATGCACTTATATGCATATATATGCATACTTATGCCCACGTGTTAGAGGTAGACCACAGAAAACCCAGAGCCCAAATGTATTCTCATGAGTGAGAATCACACAAAATCCATGGCCCAAATCATGCCATTTCAAGATGGAAACACCCTGCTGGCCAGTGGGAGAGAGCCACTCACCAGGTTGTCCTCCTGGAGCCCAGTCAGGGGTCTGTGGACAGCCCATTAGGTATGTGAGTCTTAGAGCACTCAGGATGTCTCTTCCACCCTATGCAGGGGACAGGGTCAGAGAGTGCCCCCAAAGGACCAAGACTCATGTGAGTCCTGGTCCAGGCTTGGGGAGCCCTGTCTAGACACACTACTGGCCCCAGGTGCTCCCCAGTATGAGAAGGGGCTTAGAGTACCAGAAGAAGAAATGAATGAAGTTCCCCTAGCTTGCATTCTCTCATCCCAAGTAAATTGACACAAAACATAAGACAAATTGATCACAACAGACCAATCAACAGCATCGCAAGAGCACAGCGAGTGGGGCTATGAAGTTCTCCTTAGGGGACCGGGATAAGCCGTGTGAATATAAACAGGGCGTCAGTCAGGTCAGCAGAAGATCTTTTAGGTGGACAGCATGGCATAAGCACTATTTGAGGAAAGGGACCCTGGGAGATGAGCCTGGATGGGCAGCGAGGGTCAGAGTGTAGAGGATCCCAAATACCAGGAAATTCCACGAAGGCCTTGGCACTGCATTCTGAAGATGGCTGAGAAACACTGCAAGAGGAACATAATCTAAAGGCAGGAGGACTGGAAGGAAAAAGAGAAGCAGCATCTTAAAGAGTCAGTGTGGGGCAAATACAACCTAAGGCTTCCCCACGGCCAGGTCTCTTTCAGACACACATCATTCACTCTGCATGGAACGAGGTGAATTCTAAGAGGACCTTCAATAGCCAATATTGTGGGAGTGGAGGATAATAATTGACCAGACATTGAGTGTAAGCAAAAAGGGGAAAGGAAGAACCACTGCATTAATCATTGATTTTTTTTTTCCTGTGTTTTACAGTGTTTTGACATCTTAAAATGCTTGCTGGCAAGGGAGAGACTGCCTCTCCCTGAGGCAGCCAATTCTTAGAGATTGTGAAGAACTTGTTGGGAGTATGTCTTTTGCATGAGACTAAACTCCTCAACTCTTCCTTATCTGACACATCAAACCAATATTTTCTGGGCCCTAACACACACCAAGGCCAAGTATAGGCAACTAGAGACCACCCCTGCAGCCTGGCCTAGACCCAGCTGCAATTATTCAAACCAGGAAATCCCCAGCTCTTCTCTGTCCTTGCTTGCCTCTTCCATGGAAACCCCAGTAAGTATCTGGCTCAGGCTTTCCCCTCTCTCCTGTCTTCTCTACCCTGATCAAAACTGGGAACTTCCCCTGTGACTCTGAGTGGCATGTGATGACCCCTCCAGGTCTCATGAGAGTAATAGACTCATCCTTCCAAGTCTAGCTCTCATTTGCTCCTGTGGCCGAACCGTTGTTACCGTACTGTATCCTAGGTATACATCCTTAGAACAGCCATCTATTTTTTATTATTTTATTTTTTATTGAAGTATGGTTGATGACAATATTATATAAGTTACAGATGGACAACATAGTGATTTACAATTGTTGAAGGTTACACTCTATGTATCTCTATTATAAAATTTTGGCTATATTCCCCATGTAATACAATACGTCCTTGTAGCTTATTTTATACCTAATAGCTTTTAATCTGTTAATCCCCTCCCCTTGTGTTGCCCCTCACTACTTCCCTCTCCACACAGATAACCACTAACTTGTTCTCTATATCTGTGAGTCTTGTTTTTTTGTTATATTCACTAGCTTGTTGTATTCTTTTAGATTCCATGTGTAAGTAATATCATACAGTATTTTTCTTTCTCAGTCTGACTTATTGCACTTAGCATAATACACTCCCAAGTCCAGCCATGTTGTTGCAAGTGGCCAGATTTCATTGTTTCTCTGGTTGAGTAGTATTCCATTGTGTGTGTCTGTGTGTATAAATCACATCTTCCATTGTGTGTGTAAATCACATCTTCTTCCATTGTGTGTGTCTATGTCTGTGTATATCACATCTTCTTTATCCATCCATAAATGAGTGTCTATACACTATCTCTTGAGGTATTAGACTGGGGAACTGAAAAGATGGTGTTTCCTTTCATAGAAATAGACAATGAGGACTCTGACTAAGCTTGAGGGTCAAGATAATGAGTTTGATTTGAGAATGCTGAATTTTGAGGTGCTGGCCAGACATATCAGTATGGAAGCCCCCCTCAATGGGAAATATAAGCCTGGAACATAACCAAAAAAAAGTTTCCCTCTGGCATGGGACCTACCCCAATCATTTAAAAATCCCCATCTCTAGGTTAGCCCATACTCCAGTGCACAGGGGACTTGTGGGTGTTAGGGTGTTTGGTGAAGGAATGAATGAGCAAATGAATGTATTAATTAGAAAAGGCAGGGGATGGGCTACTGAGAAACATGTATATGCAGGAGACATGGGTTTGATCCCTGGATCAGGAAGATCCCCTGGAGGAGGAAATGGCAACCCACTCTAGTATTCTTGCCTAGAGAATCCCATGGCCAGGGGAGCCTCACAGGCTTATAGGGTCGTAAAGAGTCAGACATGAAAGAAACAACTGAGCACACATGCTCACACATGTATTTTATATATGTGTGTGTATATATATATATATATATATATATATATATATGAAGTGAAGTGAAGTTGCTCAGTTGTGTCCGACTCTTTGCGACCCCATGGACTGTACCCCACCGGGCTCCTCCATTCATGGGATTTTCCAGGCAAGAGTACTGGAGTAGGTTGCCATTTCCTTCTCCAGAGGAACTTCCCGGCCCAGGGATCAAACCTGGGTCTCCCATATTGTAAGCAGACGCTTAAAAATGAATTAATGAGAGCACCTACATCATAGAGTTGTTCTGAGCCTTCATTGTAACAATCTGTGTAAAGCACTTGGCATAGGACCTAGTACACACTCTAAATATTAGCCAGCAAGCAGTAGTCTCAGAGATAGTACTAGTGTCAATGGGAGCAGAGGTTTCCCCAATACTTTGCAAGGCCATCAGTACTTTGCAATGATGTTCTTGTGTGGAACTGCTGCCTGTTCTGTGTTCCTAGCAGCTCTGAGCTCTGGGAGGGTCCTGTTCAAATTTCCAGGTCAAGTCTTTACAGAACATTCCTCTGCCCATGCAGCAGCAGCTAACGACGACTGCAGCCCCACCCCACCCAGCAACATCTCTGCTGAATTTGAGCTCATAGATTGGTTACCCTAAAAGGTAGACCTGGCGACATTCATACTGCAATAAAAGTCCTTGCCTCGGTATTCTTTGTGAAAACGTGTAACAGCAGCCCTAAGAACCTTGCATTAGAGGATGGAGGCAACACAACTGAGCCCCTAGTTGCTAGTTGACATTGAAGCATCTCTGAGATCGAAGCTAGAGCTGGGAACAGGCCTGCATATGGGCATATGGGGGAAGAATGAAACATACAGCAAGACTGGCCTGGGTTCTCCAAGGTTCTGTTCATGAGTTTGTGTGTGAGTGTGCTCATTTGCTCAGCCATATCCAACTCTGCAACCCTATAGACTGTAGCTCACCAGGCTTCTCTGTCCATGGAATTTCTCAGGCAAGAACACTGGAATGGGTTGCCATTCCCTCCTCCAGGGGATCTTCCCAACCCAGGGATCAAATCCACAGCTCTTGCATCTCCTCCATTGGCGGGTAGTTTCTTTATCACTGCATTACATAGAAAGCACATTTGTGAATTTAGCCTGGAAATGGAAGGTGGAAAGTGGGGACTGGAGGAGGAGGAAATGATGCTGAATATTGAGTGATGCAAGCAGGAAGGAGACAAGCAGCCCCCAACCCAGTCCTCAGCAGAATTGTGATGTTGGTCCAAGTTGCTCATTTGCAGTAACAGGGGTCTTGCCCTGAACTTCACCTGGGCCCACCTGCCCCACAAGTATTCCAGACTTTCCCATTCCCCAGTCCTTCAGAATGTATCTACCAGATATGCGATGTCCCTAGCCAGCTGCCTCTCTGGAAAAGTTGTCTGCTAAACTAAACTAAAATAACTAGTGCCAAAATAATTCATTTTAACTAGAAACTCCTGAATTCACGTCCCTCTCAAAGGAATGATTTCTATGATGAAATTTTCAGCTAGAAGCATGCCAGTCCAGGAGAGCTTTGGGAGCAGGTTAGCCGTTAAGAATAGCTCAGATCATACTGGGAGAAGACCGCTCATCCCCACAGTCTATTCACCCAGCCCTGCTTCCTGCTGGTGCAGCCAGGAACCAGCAGTGCTATTTGGGAGAAGAGAGGATGTTTCTATTTTGAGAGTTTCTTGCAAGATGTCCTTCCACCTCAACCCACATCAAAATCTCAGAACCATCAGAGAGCCGTAGAGCTGTAAAGAACCTTTTCAGATGAAGCATCACAAGTGATTTTATGACTTATCCAAGATCACACTGCTCGTGGAATGCTTTCCTGACTCCTGGTCGGGTGTTCCTTCCACTCTGTGTGAAAGACAGATAACACCTCCACCAGGGACCACAGAAAGCGTAAAGTTGTCATGCATACTTCCTCTGTTCTGCCTGTCCTCTTCTAAAAGTTATTTAGTAGAAAATCAACTCATAAACATTTCCTCTGCTACACTTTTCCTGCTAACTACCATGACTTAACCACTTAGGGTGGCAAGGATGCTTAAAAAGAAAATTCTGAAAGAATTCTGGGCACCAGCGCTGCTGCTTAAAAAGATGGTGCTGGAAGCTCATCTTTTTCAGTAACCAGAAGAGTCACCCTGACCCAGATAAAGCAGAGAACCTGAGTGTTACAACCCGGCTTTGAAGAAGAGCTGCCTTCATTGAGTTCAAAGAGAATGGGAAACTAGGTCAGTTGCCCAGGGTTTTTAAAGAAGAAAAAAGGAAGGGGGAGAAAGTTATATTTTTAATGAAATTGGTATCTTCCACCCTCCATTGTCTTGGTCCCTAACCAAACGAAATAAATAAACTAGTAAGTTTTGAGTTTTATCAAAGGTATCAGCCCAAGTACCCAAGAATCAGCAGCTAATTCACTTTTAAGTTACTTCTGCTTTGGTCTACCCACACTGTTCCTTTAGTCCTTGCCTGGGAGCCAGCAGTATCAGAACACCACAATGGTTGGGGGAATTGATCCCTCACCTGCTGGAGTCAGAGCTCATAGCCGCTTGCCATGGAGATTGCTCCCACCCATGGGGGCATCTGCTTGAGCCTCTCTTCTCTCTCTTCATTCACTCATTCATTCCTTCACCCATTCGTTCATCAAAAGTTTATACATTAATTTGTGCCAGGTCCTTCTACCCCAGTCACCCTGGGATTTTCTAGGAGACCCAGCCCTACTCCTTTGTACATGACAGGTCACTTAGATCTTGAAGCAAGCCTGCCAGGAAAGTATTATTTTTCCCAGTTTGCCAACAAGGCTCAGAGGGTAATTAAGGGCCTCAAAGACCCAAGAACATCTTCCTTCTCCAAAGCCAGATTTCTCTCCTCATCAGGGTCCATTCATGTGGCTAATGACTTCCACATCCAGCCACACCTCACACCCTGACTGTATCCTTTTCACCTACCTGCCAGTGGAGTTCATTCACCCTTTCATTCCCTCTACACTGGGAACTGTTTGGAGAGTAGAGATTTCTTACTTGCTTTTTGAATGAATGTGTCTTTAATGAAATTAAAGCTCCCCAAAACAGGAAGCCAGCTAAGAATAGGGAGGGTGGGGAGGTAGTCTTCTGGTCCACGCTGTCCCTCATGCCCAACCCCAGGGGCAAACTCAGTAAGACCCCCAGGTGTTCCTCAACTTCTGGCATCATTGCCAACAATACTTGGTCCCACAATCTCTTCCTCCCCGCCAGTCTGCTCCTGTGAATTTCCTTAAGACTTTAGACCAGACCAAATCCCAGCAGGGCAGATGTTATGATCCAAGAAGTTGGCACAGGATCTATTAGAGGGTCCCGGTGACCACAACAGCAGAAAGCCAGCGTGGCCATGGTGCCTATAGGCTGTGTGCTTAGTCGCTCAGTCATGTCCAACTCTTTGCGACCCCATGGACTGTAGTCCGCCAGGCTCCTCTGCCCATGGGGATTCTCCTGGCTAGGTTACTGCAGTGGGTTGCCATGCCCTCCTCCAGGGGATCTTCCCAACCCAGGGATCGAACTCAGGTCTCTCACATTGCAGGCGGATTCTTTACCATCTGAGCCACCGGGGAAGCCCACCTATCAGAACACCTGGGAAGAACCAGTGTAATCTGAACCAGCCAAGAGCTAGAGCCTGAGGACACAGGCACCACAGGAAGTGGAGGCGAGCATGGACGGCTGGAGTCAGGGCCGTAAGTACCTTGAACTCCCACTCCTTTCTCCACTGGCTGACTCCTCCAGAAGGCAGGAGGCAAGGGAGTCTAGGTGATGCCTTTCAGGTAAAATCAGCCTCTAGGACCCAGAGGAGGCAAGGGAAGACAGAATGAATCAGAGAGGAGGAGGAAGGTGGCAAGTGAAGAGAAAGCAGCCCAGATGGCCTCCTTCTGAGGACACTGAGACATTCCCGAAGGAGATTCCAGATCGGCCTCTGGGAGACTGAAAGGCACACCCTCAAGAGCCAGCCCCCTGCTCTGGCTCCTTCCTCCTGACTCTAAGTAAGTGATCTTGTGCCCCAGCAACCATTGCCCTAATGGACAGAGAAGAAGCTGATGGAGAGCAATTTTCCATATGAAATGTCTTGCGTCAATGATTCTTTATTGAATAACTACTACAGACCAGACATTTATACTCAAATAAATGAGATGCTCTGTTCTCCAGGTCTCCCAGGAGCTTATGATTTTATTGGAGGAACTGGTTGGGTGCTGAAAAGTTAAGTAGTATAAGAGAACCTGTGCTCAAGAGTCTGGGTAGGCAGTGCCATGAAGTGAAGAGCCATGGGCTTTGGCCAGGCCATTGGGAGTGTGGTCTGCCTTGCTGCCCCCATCTCTGTAACCCTAACAATTCATTCCCCCTGGGTTTCCCCTCCTATCAAAAGAGGGGCACATGTGGCCTCCATGGCCTGGCTCAGTGTCTCCGAAGGGCAGAGAACATGAGTGTTTCGTGGGTCCCACAGAGCAAGGTGGCTTGCAGTGGTCAAGCTAGCTCCACAGAGAGGGCGGGTGTTAGACTGTGCCAAGAAGGATGGGCAATATTGAGAAAGGCCAAGATGGTGGGGATGGGGTGGAGGGGTCTCTCCAGGCAGAGACAACAGCAGAAGCAAAAGCAGGGAGGCAGGAGGGTACTGACCACCAAGTGGAACAGCAGAAGCTCTGCTCCAATGCCTCTTGAAATCAAACTGCTAACGAGGAGCCTGCAGGTGGGGCAGGGGCAGAGGGAAGTGATAAAGAGAAGACGCTGCGCCCTCACTGAGTTATGAACCTGCTTGCTACTGGAGCCCAAACCTTGTTTTCCTTCACTTTGTTTAACTGGGAGAGTGAGAACTTGGGAAATCAAATAAGAGCCAATGCCAGAGAGTTAACTCAGAAATCAAGTGCCCTAGAGTTATATTTCTAAATCACAAATCAGATTAAATCACTGTCTCACTCATAAGCCTCGCACGGTGCCTTTTGCCCATGGGACAAAGTCCGAACGCCTTAGCCTGACGTGCAGGCTCACCCAATCCTAAGCGGCAATCCTGACGCTGAGCAAGTTACTTGATGCTGGCCACATTCCCCAAGTTCCTGAAACAAGCCTCTTGAAGCATGATTTATGCAAAAATTTGTTTTTATTGCCATTCAGTCACTCAGTTGTGTCTGACTCTTTGTGACCCCATGGACTGCAGCATGCCAGGCTTCCCTGTCCTTCACTATCTTCTTGAGTTCACCCAAACTCATGTCCATTGAGTCAGTAATGCCATCCAACCATCTCATCTTCTGTCATCCCCTTCTTCTCCCACCTTCAATCTTTCCCAGCATCAGGGTCTTTTCCAATGAGTCAGCTCTTTGCATCAGGTGGCCAAAGTATTGGAGCTTCAGCATCAGTCCTTCCAGTGAGTATTCAGAGTTGATTTCCTTTAGGATTGACTGGTTTGCTCTCCTCAAAATCCAAGGGATTTTCAAGTTTTCTCTAGCATCGCTGTTCGAAAGCATGTTATTTAGCACTTATTAAGCATCTGCATATAAGCAGAGCACATCTGCAGAGTATATAATGAGAAACGCTGGGCTGGATGAAGCACAAGCTGGAATCAAGATTGCAGGGAGAAATATCAATAACCTCAGATATGCAGATGACACCACCCTTATGGCAGAAAGTGAAGAAGAACTAAAGAGCCTCTTGATGAAAGTGAAAGTGGAGAGTGAAAAAGTTGGCTTAAAGCTCAACATTCAGAAAACTAAGATCATAGCATCCAGTCCCATCACTTTATGGCAAATTGATGGGGAAACAATGGAAACAGTGAGAGACTTTATTTTCTTGGGTTCCAAAATCACTGCAAATGGTGACTGCAGCCATGAAATTAAAAGAAGCTTGCTTCTTGGCAGGACAGTTATGACCAACCTAGACAGCATATTAAAAAGCAGAGACATTACTTTGCCAACAAGGGTCTGTCTAGTCAAGGCTATGGTTTTTCCAGTGGTCATGTATGGATGTGAGAGTTGGACTATAAAGAAAGATGAGCACAGAAGAATTGATGCTTTTGAACTGTGGTGTTGGAGAAGACTCTTAGGAGTCCCTTGAACTGCAAGAAGACCCAACCAGTCCATCCTAAAGGAGATCAGTCCTGGATGTTCATTGGATGACTGACGTTTAAGCTGAAACTCCAATACTTTGGCCACCTGATGCAATGAGGTGACTCATTTGAAAAAACCTTGATGCTGGGAAAGATTGAAGGCAGGAGAAGAAGGGGAAGACAAAAGATGAGATGGTTGGATGGCATCACCAACTCAATGGACATGAGTTTGAGTAAACTCCAGGAGTTGGTGATGGACAAGGAGGCCTGGCATGCTGCAGTCCATGGGGTCACAAAGAGTCGGACATGACTGAGCGACTGAACTGAACTGACTGATTAAGCATCTACTCTGGGTCAGGCCCTGACATGAACAAAGTGATCAGGGTAGATATGGCCTCTCTTTTCATAGTACTTCATAGTACCCCATCTGGAGATGTGGAAATGGTTTTTAAATAATTATTACAACTGTAATCATTGCAGGAGGAGCAAACACAGGCTATTGTGGGCTATGAGATGTGACTGGAGGAGTTAACACATTGAGGCAGGGGAAAGCTTCCTTGTAGGTGCCTGAAGGATGCACAGGACTCAGTCAGACAATGGAGGGTGTGAACCGTCAGAGGGAACAGTAGATGAGAAGCCTTGAGGCTGGACCAGGCTCAGTGAAGCCACACCATCATCCCTGGGGTAAATATCAAGGGCCACACCCTTTGGTATGAATGTAGAGCTCTGAGGACTATGAAATGCCCTGGAGTGGTAAGCATGCAGATGACATGACCATATTTTTATTGAATTATTTTATGGAAGATGGAATATGAAGGGCAACAAAATTCTCTTCCAATCTCCCTCTCACTATAGCAAAAGTTTGGTTTGCCTTTCCAGAACATGATGTCTTTTACAAGAACTTTCCTAGCCCCAGCAGACCAAGTAATCACTCGCTTGTTTGTTCCCCATCCTCATCCCATAGACTGCAATACTCTATTTTAATATGTATAACACTGTACCCCTATGGCAGAGAGTGAAGAGGAACTAAAGAGCTTCTTGATTAAAGTGAAAGAGGGGAGTGAAAAAGTTGGCTTAAAGCTCAACATTCAGAAAACTAAGATCATGGCATCTGGTCCCATCACCTCATGGGAAATAGATGGGGAAACAGTGGAAACAGTGTCAGACTTTATTTTGGGGGCTCCAAAATCACTGCAGATGGTTATTGCAGCCATGAAATTAAAAGACACTTATTCCTTGGAAGGAAAGTTATGACCAACCTAGATAGCATGTTAAAAAGCAGAGACATTACTTTGCCAACAAAGGTCCATCTAGTCAAGGCTATGGTTTTTCCAGTGGTCATGTATGAATGTGAGAGTTGGACTGTGAAGAAAGCTGAACACCAAAGAATTGATGCTTTTGAACTATGGTGTTGGAGAAGACTCTTGAGAGTCCCTTGGACTGCAAGGAGATCCAACCAGTCCATCCTAAAGGAGATCAGTCCTGGGTGTTCATTGGAAGGACTGATGCTGAAGCTGAAACTCCAATACTTTGGACATCTCATGTGAAGAGCTGACTCATTTGAAAAGACCCTGATGCTGGGAGGGATTGGGGGCAGGAGGAGAAGGGGATGACAGAGGATGAGATGGCTGGGTGGCATCACCGACTCGATGGACATAAGTTTGAGTAAACTCCGGGAACTGGTGATGGACAGGGAGGCCTGGCGTGCTGCAGTTCATGGGGTCGCAAAGAGTCGGACACGTCTGAATGACTGAACTGAACTGCTCTGTGAGTTCTTACCCCACCAGCCTCCCCCAGTAGTTTGTCAGAGCAGGGATGGCACTATAGGGTTTTTCTGGTGGTTTTTCAATGCCGTTGTCTTTTTAACCTTTGTGACCTTGAGATCTAACATATCCTGGAACCTGCAGACAGCTAGTAAATACCTATTAGTTAACTGATTAAATGAATGAAATACCTAAATCCCTACCAAACACCTCCTGTGGTTGACCTCTCTCTGGAGCTGCATCCCCATACACATATAGTGATGTCTGTATTTCCCTCTCAAAGACAGAGAGAGAGATCCTTTCAAACTTGCTCTGAAAGATTCTCAATGCAATCCAGAGCCCACTGACCTAGAAAAAAGAACTTTATCTTAGCAGGGATGAAGGATGCAGCTGGGCATTCAGCAAGGAACAGACCAGTTGTTTTTTGTGTAATTCAAGTCTAAAGAAAAAAAAATTACAGTGAGAATGATATTCAATACTACATGTATTTATCTTAAAGGAGAGATGAGGGTAGGAAGGCTTCCCAGTGGCTGTGAGCAAGCAAACCCAAAACGGCAGATGGCTTTGGTGACCCAAGTTCAAGGCCACCCAACGAAAGTCAGCCCTTCTGACTCTCAGGCCTTCACCCTCCATGCTGGACCACAGATGAGGAGCCCCACAGGTTCACCTACATGGAAGGGAGACACACTTTCGGCTGCATTTACATTCCTGTGTGCGTACCCGTGTTTTCAAGTCCTGGGATGTGATGTTGATGAAAGACAGTTAATTCAATTTCTACAGAGAAATTGATTAATGGACTGGATTAAAAGAAGTCCCTTGTGTCCACAGCCTTCGCCCGGCATACCAATTCTACATTATCTCCCCTGGTTTTCTCCTTCCCTCCTCACTTGACACTTTGACAATACACGCTGGGGCCCAGCAGGGAGAAGGAGGGAGGCAAGGAAAGATGAGAAGTCACAGATTAGGGCTGAAGCACACCTCTATATTTAATTAGTTCTATTAATATTTTTAAAAAAATAATAAAGAGCCCTGTGGGGAATATCCTGATCTTGAGGTTGTTCTAGCGACTGACAGCTCTTCCGGAGCAGAGACTCTATTATAGAGTCCTTTAGCGCCTTGGAACATTCGCCTTGGTGTGAAGGAGAGGAGTCACAGCCTCCTGGAAGCACCTGTCGGTGTGAGGGCAAGATTCACAGTCACACGCCCCTCTTCCCTTCTCAGAGCTCCTGGTCCTGGGAGAAGGCATCTGCCCACCATGACCTATCAGAGAACATCAGTCCTAGAAATGCCAAGCCACCTGGGGCAGGCAGCTCACTCCCCAGACCAGGGGTTTCTTTTGTCTCATATTTACCTGCTGACATCGATGAAAGGACGAGAGGAGGGGGAGAGCCATCACGACCCCAATTTTTCTTTTCTCAGTCTTGGGCTATGGGGGAGGGGCAGTATTTATAGTAATTTTCACTCTAAGACTAATATCTGTCACACCTCTGAACTTTTCTCAGGCCTCCCAAATCTGGGATCAGCTTTGAATCCACATTGTAAATCATGAAAGTCAGGCCTAGTGCTATGAGTGTCCATGTGATTCCTCCCCTACAGTCTACGTGATGAAGCCCTGATCCTCAGTGTGCTGGTATAGTAGCAGGAGGCAGGGCCTTTGGGAGATGACTGGCATCCTCACAAATGGGATTTGTTGATGTTCAGTTGCTCAGTCATATCTGACTCTTGGCGATCTCGTGGACTGTAGCATACCGGGCTTCCCTGTCCTTTACTATCTCCCAGTTTGTTCATTGAGTTGGTGATGCTATACATAGATCCCATGCTCTATACCGCCTTCTCCTCCTGACCTCAATCTTTCCCAGCACCAGGGTCTTTTCCAATGAGTCTGCTCTTTTTATCAGGTGGCCAAAGAACTGGAGCTTCAACTTCAGCATCAGTCCTTCTAATGAATATGCAGAGTTGATTTCCTTTAGGATTGACTGGTTTCATCTCCTTGCAGTCCAAGGGACTCTCAAGAGTCTTCTGTAGCACCACAGTTCAGTAGCATCAATTCTCTGGCATTCAGCCTTCTTTATGGTTCAATTCTCATCCATTCATGAATACTAGAAAAACCACAGCTTTGACTATAAGGACCTTTACCAGCAAAGTGATGTCTCTGCTTTTTAATACTGAAGGATAGGATTAGTGCCCTTATAAAAGAGAGACCACAGAGGGCTCTCTCTCTCTTCCATGTGAGGACACAGCAAGAAGATAGCCATCTATGAACCAGGAAGCTGGTCTCCACCAGCTACTGTATCTACCAGTCTTGGTCTTGGACTTGAAGCCTCTAGAACTTCAAACAATAAATTTCTGTCATTTAAGCTCCACTGTATATGGTATCTAACACCAGAAATTAGCTCATCCACCTAAAGAAATCAACAAATATGCTGTCCTTTGTGTTTGCACTTGACACAACTGTTTCACGGTGCAGCTGATGGCCTTAGGATAATAACATGAGATAGGCATGTTAGCGGGTACCACCTCCTGACTCTGCCTTTCCCATGCCCTCGTTAGAAATGGAATCCATCAAGAGTAGTTAAAAATAACCCAGTCCTTTGTAGCTTTAGTTAAGAGCAACTTGCTCTGGCTTTTGATTCTTGGTGTTTGCCATGGCTGTGAACATTTCCTGCACCTTGGTGGCAAGAAATGACCACTGGAGTTCCAACAGGCAGAAGCTGGTGCATCACTAAAAAAATGCTGATGAATAATTTATTCAAATGAGCCTGTGTATGTTAGACAATACTGTTATACAAAATAAATCAATTATGATTTTTTAAAAAAGAAAAAGAAACCTCAGTTCATTGAAAAACATTGCAAACCTGGGCGACTTTCACTTTATTAAAAAAAAAGTGAAATCTCATTTAAATAAGAATCTGTTACAACAGCTATAGAGCCATTTCAGTGACTCCTTAATCGAATGCCCCCCTAAACACAGCACAGCTGCCAAATGCCTGCCTTACCTTTTTCAATTAAAATTCTGCTCCTGTTGTTGGAAGGTTAACTTTGAACTCACGAGGCTACGTCGCTCACTAGGGTATGGAGTTAGTTGCCTGTAAATATGCATAAATTAGCATCACTTATCCCATATGGAGTTTCCAGGAAGAACTGCAAGTACTTCCTTGAGTAACTGGATGGATCATCTTTTTCCCAACACCAAGGGGAGGAAAGTGTCATTCACTTGCTGAGAGTCTCAGGGGTCACATTTTTGAGAGAAAAAAATAAAATCCCCATTTGACTGCAGTTAAAACACAGAGAGAATAGAGGACTATTCTTATGTTTAATTAAAAAATGAAATCTCCATTCATTCATTCATTCAAAACCCTTTGTAACCACCTTGCCCAGGTCCAGCCTCTGCTTACCCCTGACGCAGGCACTGGGGTGCAGCAGAAGGGCTGGCAATAAGAGAGCTCACAGGCTGTGTCCACTCTCTGCCCTGACCAGCCTGCCCCCAGACAGAGGAGGTGACCTCATAAATCCCGAAGACCCACGACTCGGAATCCGCCCTTCTGCCTGTGTGCTTGTAAATTACAATGTCTGGTAGAAGAGCTTGACTGGTGGGGAGATCAGACCTACAAGCCATACCTGGAAGCAGGGATGGGAGAAGGGAAGGTAAAACATATCATAATAAGGGGTTCGGGGCTATTGATGAAGACAAGCTATGCATCGCACAATCTTGCTTTAGGTGGATTGCATTCTGTCTGTCTCTTCACAAAGGAAGGGACCCAAGGCAGCAGGCTATATCCTCAACCATCAGAAGACAAACCTCTTTCCCATCACTTCTTCTCAACCCCCACGTAGCACACAGTTTGCTTGGGGCACTGAAGAGGCAACCATGACCATGAGAAGTGTGTGTGTGCTCTAAAGGAGACTCAGACACAGAACAGGCAAGCCCTGGGCTGCTGGGGAAGCTAGGAGGAAGCCCTTAGCCTGGGGTCCTGCCCCCATTCAGGAAGCACTGCCAGAGGGGCGATTGGAAGCCGGGGCAGAAGAGGGCCAGACAAAGCAACGGAGCAGAGGTGGAGGTGTGGTCGGAGCAGAACAGGCTCTAGGAAAAGCAGGGAAAATGCACACACGGAGGTCTTGGATGAATTTAGGGGAACTGGTTCCTTTAAAGAACTAGTTCAAAGATATATATACAAATTACGTCTTTGGTTCCTCTTCAAACAGCTGAGGCAGTTGGAATATTCAAGAAGGTTTTACCATATATTACAGAAAAAATAGCTGAGGAGAACAGAGGAAACATAAAAACATTGAAGTCCTAGGAATAGGCTATTAACCCGGCCATCCTAAGCCTTCTTCTGGTTTACAGGTTCCATCCCTTTAAGGGGTCTCCAAGGTCCATCTTTAGCCAATCTCTGCAGCTGAGCAAAGGCCAGGATGCCCCGATAAAAAAGGAATGGCCTGCCACTGGTGACAGTGATGCAGAAGACAGACCTCATCACAACCTGACTCAACACTCTCTACTGCCTCATCACCTTAGCAAGTCCACAAGTCTTCCAAGATCTCACCTTATGTATCAGTCAGGGCTCTCCAGAGAAACAGAACTAACAGAACACAGGGTGTGTGTGTGTGTGTGTGTGTGTGTGTGTGTGTGTGTGTGTAGAGAGAGAGAGGGAGATTGATTCATTACAAGGAATTGGCTCATGCAATTACAGAGGCTAAGAAGTCACTAGATCTGCAGTCATCCAGCTAGAAACACAGGAGAGTCAAGGGTGTCCTCCAGTCCAAATTCAAAACCTGAGAACCAGAACTCAAGTGCAAACTTCTAAAATCCAGGAGGCCTAAGACTCAAGAAGAGCCAGTGTTTTAGTTCGAGTGCAAAGGTAGAAAAGGACAGCTGTCCCAGCTCAAAGCAGTCAGGCAGGAGGAGCCCCTTGCCCCATATCCACAGGAGGCCAGCCTTTTTGTTCTATTCAGACTTTCAACTGAGTAGACGAGGCCCACCCACATTAAGGAGAACAATCAGTTTTACTCCGTGTCCTGATTCAGATATTAACCTCCTCGTGAAACACCCTCACAGATTCAGTCAGAATAATGTTTGACCAAATATGTGGGCACCCCGTGACCCAGTCAAATTAACAGATAAAATTAACCACCACCTTCTTCAGCTTGGCAGCTGCCCTTCTTCCAGCTCCCACAGCTCACGTTGCCTGACCAAGCCACCCAGTCTCAGAACCCTGGCCGTGACATACATGATTCCCTCCTTCTCCCCTTGTTGAACTCCTATTCAAACATCAAGAACCAGTTTACAAGTGGCTTCCCTGACGCCTCAGTCTATCTTTCTCCTGTGATGCCAGAACAGCTCAGTGCAGTCCTCCACGCTTTCATAAAATGCTTCCTACATCATGCGTTGTCCACTGAGAAATAAGCATCAGTTAAGACGGGGCCCCTGCTTCCTCTGCACCTATAGCAATAGGAAAAACATACATGAAAAAACAATTTTAAACAAAATGAGAGACATCTAATCTAGACTGGGATGGGAGGTGGGGAAAGGGGAAAGGGGGTCTCTCCGGAAGAACAGAAGCAGATTAATGAGTGGAGTCAGGAAGTGGGAGTCAGGACCATGATTCAGAAGAAGGTGCCATTTCAAGCTTGGAAAGCAACATAACCAAGGTGCAGAGATGAGCTCACCTGTCTACAGAGAAGCCCAAGTAGTCTGGTATAGCCTAAATATGAGGCCAAGCAAAAGAAGTTCTTGGGGAAGATGTAGATACCAGATCCAGGTCATAGAGACATTTGTAAGCCATGCAGAGGAGGCTGGCCTTTATCCCAGCACAGGTAAGAGCAAGGCTTTAAGCATGTTGCTGTTTTAACATCCAAGGTCTGTCCCTGTGTGTGTCTCTCCCATGAGACTGAGCTGTGCTAGTGGCTCAGTCATGCCCGACTGCAAACCCATGGACTGCAGCCCACCAGGCTCCTCTGCCCATGGGGATTCTGCAGGCAAGAATACTGGAATGGGTTGTCATGTCTTCTTCCAGGGGATCTTCCCAACCCAGGGATCAAATCCAGGTTGCCAACATTGCAGGTGGGTTCTTTGCCATCTGAGCCACCAGGAAAGCCCAAAACTACTGGAGTGGATAGCCTATCCCTTCTCCAGGGATCCTCTCAACCCAGGAATCGAACCGGGGTCTCCTAAATTGCAGGCAGATTCTTTACCAACTAAGCTACCAAGGAAGTCCTTTGAGAATAAGAATGCTGTCTTAATCACCCTGTAACATTACCACTCAATTCAGTGCCTGGTACAAATGAGTCGTATATAACGTTTTTTGCAATAAATGGATGGATGGATGGACAAAGAAAACTATTTCATTCGGTCTTTGCAAAAATGGAAGGAGAGAAATAAGAGAGTCATTAGAGTTCCCATGCTACTGTTAGGGAGACCAAGACACAGGAGTTCAATGATGTGCCTGGTCTCCTGCCTACGCTTCTGTCCTGACTCCTTGCCCAGGATCCTCCTCCGAAGGCTGCTTCTCCTCTGCAGGAAAGACAGAGGGACTGCCTGCCAGGCCAAAGCTCATCACCAGCCAGATTCTGCCACTAAAGTTGAGGATCCACGGTGATCAAATTATTTTAGGAAAGAGAAGGCCTCTGGGTTGCCCTCTTTTTTAGGGGTTAACTGGCAGAAACACAAACATTAAAACATTAACTGCTTTTCCAGGATCTTTCACAGTCACATATTTGGGTTCCCTTTCCAAAACAGGTAGATTTGGGCCCAAACTGACCCTGAGTCCTCTTTCTTCTTCCCAGGTCGCTTTTTCCTTCTCCATCAACTGCACCTGCCTGTGTCTCTTGATCTTTCTGCTTCTCTTTCTCCTTCTTTTTCGTCCTCTTCTCCCTTCTGCTTTCTCTCTCTGTCCCCCAGAGTGCAGGTACCATCCTGCTAACCCCCTCCCCAAACCTCCTGGCTCTGCCTCAATATTTGCCTGCTCTTGCACCTGCCTAGTGGCTCAGCTGATAAATAATCTGCCTGCAATGCAGGAGACTCGGGTTTGATCTCTGGGTTGAGAAGATCCCCTGAAGAAGGGAATGGCAACCCACTTCAGTATTCTTGCCTGGAGAATCCCATGGGCAGAGGAGCCTGGTGGGCTATAATCCATAGGGTTGCAAAGAGTCAGACACTAACACTTTCACTTTTCGAAAAGCTGTGGGGTACACCCTGGCTTCTTCAGAACCCTGGCTTTGCCTTCACTGTCCCCATAGCCACCCCCACCAGCCCAGAATCCAGCAGGGCCAGAGAGGGAGGGTGTGGTTAGCAGGCAGCCTTGTGGGGAGCGGGTCAAGAGCCTTGATCTCTGTTTCATCTGCTGGAACTGGCCAGGTAATTAACTCGTCTCCATGGAGCCTGCTGGTCCCCAAGCTCCCTTTATGTTCACCATTTTACATTTCAAGGACATTCCAGAGCCCACATCTGCTCCAGCAGCATTTTCAGGCTACAGCCCTGCCACCTCTCAGCGGAAACAGGGTTTGGAAATAGCATCTGCTTCTTTGCAGCCCTGACTTTTCCTGCTTCAGGGGTTACTCGGCCTCAGCAGGGCAACTTCTCCCCAGCCGACATCCAGGGCCTCTACCCAGCTCTTATCCTAGGTCAAGACCCAGAGGAGGCAGCTAGAGGTAGCACAGATAGCGAGAGGGGGAGGGGGACAGAGGATTTCAGCTCACAGAGCTCCCTCCCTTCCCAGCGTAACTCCCTCATATCACGGAAATGGAGAACTCTATTTTCTATATTTTCTCTCTTGCAGAGCTCCTGGAAAACTAAATCTCTCCTTTCAGTCTCACTTTCTAGATCAGGAATATTTCTTGGTTCTGTTTAGCTTTAAGAACTCAGTGTGGACTTGTGGATAATAATGGGGTTAAATAGCCAAGCTAAAGGTTAGCGGGGAGGAAGAGTCACAGAGGGCTGTAGTTGTTCCAGGTTAACATCACGTGGCTCGGTTCTCGGCTCTGCTTTTTATTAGAATTGGACTTCGGCACCATGCCCTTGTGGCCCATGACCTGGTGGCTCAGACTGTAAAGAACCTGCCTGCATGTTCTTGGTCAAGCCTGCCGCTCACCTCCAGCAACATCCAGTCCCTGCCTTCATCTCGCCACCAGATCCTTGTTTCCCCCTGGCTCCCACTTGCTTCTCTACAATCACAGTGATGGAGAACACGGCAGTCAAGAGGGGTGTGCCTGCAGGAAAGCCTGGAATGACAGCTCATAGGGGACCATTCCTGATACTCACTGGCTTTCTGGAAGTATCCCCAGATCTATCCTCTGGGCAAAGAGCAAAGAGGTTACCAAGAGCCTGCCCAACCTATCTGCCCGAATGGGATTTAAACCTCCTCCATCTATTGATTTTTCTCTTCCTTTCTCCAATGACACAGTAAAACCTTCAAAGGCCACACAGTGCCTAAAACATCCAAGGGGTGGATAATGGGGCCAATCCACCCCCAGAGCCCTGCAGGCCACCTTTGGTTCACATCTGTCAAGCTCCTGAGCCCCAGGAAAATCTATAGCTCGGAGGTTTCCAGGGCCAGCCAGAGAAAACATTTCCCCAATCTCACACAGTGACAGCAACATCCATCACCCTGTCATTCCAGGCCCATCAGTGGAAATGACCGGGAGTAATGCTTCCTTGGGACCAAGAAGGGCTTCTGGGTTCTGGGCTGCAACACAAGCCGCTCAGCAAAGAACACTGTGGGAAGAGGAAGAAGGCGCAGTGCCAGGATCAACCCACCCCTTTTCGCTGACACATGCTTTGGAAACCATTTACAGTGAGAGAGGATACACTTTCATACATTGTCTGCTTATTATGTATGCATCTAATAAGAACATCCTGCAATTGTATTTCACTTGTATATATACATATATGAAAAGCTTCCCCTGTGGCTCTGATGGTAAAGAATCCGCCTGCAATGCAGGAAACCTGGGTTCAATCCCTGGGTGGGGAAGATCCCCCAGAGAAGCGAAGGGCTACGTATGCTAGTATTCTTCCCTGGAGAATTCCACGGATGGAGGAGCATGTTTGGCCACAGGCCACAGGGTAGCAAAGAGTTGGACACAATTGAGCGACTAACACTTTTAACACTGTATTCTGTATCTTTAGGATGAGGATAGTGTATACCTCTATTATTTTACAGCAGAAGAAATCAAGGTGAAGATAATAAACATGGGTAACTTAAGTCGCAGATTTACCTGTGGCCAGACTGAACCTATTGGGGTTTCCGTGATGGCTCAGATGCCTGCAGTGCAGGAGACCTAGGTTCGATCGATCCCTGGGTTGGGAAGATCCCCTGGAGAAAGGAATGGATAACCACCCCAGTACTCTTGCCTGGAGAATTCCATGGACAGAGGAGCCTGGCTGGCTACAATCCATGAGGTTGCAAAGAGTCAGACACGACTGAGTGACTAACACTACTTTTCTCAAACTGGACCTATTACCCAAGGTTCCCTGGCTTCTAATTCAAATACACCACACCTACACCAACTCCTAGCCTATGACAGCAACACAGAATCTCCCGATCTTTCACCTGTCAGATCCAGATCCGGGACTGCCCAACAGTTTATGAGATGGTTTGATAATAGGTCCCAGAGCCTGGGAGCCTAGGGGTAAGAGAGAATAATTCTGGAAATGTCAGAAAGTATAGAAATATGGAGAAAAGTAGGAAGCCAGGACTTGGGGACCAGAGACAAATTTTTACTGAGCCATTAGTAATAAAATTGTGCTATCCCTCCCAGAGACATTGGCCTCAAATCAGCAAGCAGATTTGCTCATTGTTCATTAAGTATTTACAGTATATCGGGCACAGACTTGGTCACTGTGTGGAAAATATGGTTGGTGATAGGTTTTCTGGTCTCAAGAAATTCATTCTAATGAGGAAGACATGTAATACTTTGATGCTGCTGCTGCTGCTGCTAAGTCACTTCAGTCGTGTCCGACTCTGTGCAACCCCATCCCTGGGATTCTCCAGGCAAGAACACTGGAGTGGGTTGCCATTTCCCCCTCCAATGCATAAAAGTGAAAAGTGAAAGTGAAGTCGCTCAGCCATGTCCGACTCTTTGCAACCCCATGGACTGCAGCCTAACAGGCTCCTCCATCCATGGGATTTTCCAGGTAAGAGGACTGGAGTGGGGTGCCATTGCCTTCTCCTAACACTTTGATTAAACCTAATAATTGACCCCCTTATATTAATCATCTCCCTCTTTCTTAGAATCATAATTCTCAGTTTTAGCTGGGATTAAAGATATTAAAGACATTTCTCAGTTTCATGTGAAGCTCAGATTGAAGGCATAGACAGAGGAGGTATGTGCAATTTCTAAAGATTGTGAATAATGGGAAAAAATGTACCTCTTTAAAGAATGTGTCTTTTTTGTTCTTCCAGCTGGCTAGAATATGGACGTGAAGGCTGGACCTCCAGCAGCCACCTTTGACCTTAAGGTGACTTTTGGAATGGAACCTAGGCACAGAACGCAGAACAGGAAGAGTTCTGTTGACACTGTAGGATACCAACTGGCCCAGGATTCACTCTGCCAAGCCTCCTTGCTCAGCTAGATATAGTCCTAACTAGTAAAGCACAGAACAGACAAGTCAGATGGGAACGAAAGCTAATAGCATTCTAAGGAGTGCACAGAGGGAGCAGAGCAGGATCGATTGACTCTGCACAGGCAGGTTAAAACAAAATCACAGAGAAGATGTGTGAATGAGTCTTTAAAATGAAGTAGGATTTCCTCTTCTGTACAAGAGGGATGAAGTGTTCCTGGTAGGGGGACAGCATCAGGCATGACAAGGCATGGCTTGGTTTATTTAAGGAAGGGGCAGTCCCAGTGCTGAGGGATGTTGGTGGATTCCCTGAAGTGGAGGGGCCTTCCCAGGGCCAACCGGTCCCTCCCAGCCCCAGCCTAAAAGTGCAGCCTCAACCCCAGCACCCCTGCTCGCTTCTAAATAATAACTATCCCAGTGCCTTTCTGTCTTACATCTGTTCTACCAGCTGTTGTGACTGTTCTCACCACAATCTGTCAAGTCCACGGGGAACAGGTTGCTAGGTAGGAAGAGGTGACAAACTCTAAGGAGGGCCATTAAACGCCTGCTGAGCCCCAGTGAAAAGGTTTAGGAAGATAATGTCTGGGCCTGCGGCCTTGCAAAGAAAACTGCTCCTTTCAAAAGCACTTAAAGGACCAAGAGTCTGAGATGCAGAAAACAAGAGCATCATCCTGTATCAGTGATCTACTGCTGCATAACAAATTATTCCAAAACCCAGTGGATTAAAAATAACAGCTTGTTATCTCCCATGGTTTTGGGGGCTGACCAGGCTCAGCTGGGCATCTTTGTGTTGCTGGCTAGAGTTGTTCATGCAGCTACAGACACTGAAAAGCTCAACAAAGGCTAGATGACCCAGGTGGCTTCATATCCCTATCTGGGTAGCACCGCTGCCACATAGGGCCTTCCTCTCCGCAGTGTATCTCTAGAAGGATAACCAAGCTTATTTGTAAGATGGCTTAAAGCACCAAGACAGGGGGAGAAAAATTCCCTTCTGCGTAACTGTCTTGGTCAAAGCAAGATACAAGGCCAGCTTAGACTCAACGGGAGCAGAGATAAATTCTATCTCTTCAAGGAAGAAATGAGTGTCACATTGCAAGAAGGCAAGAAAACATCAAAGTGGAAGGACTTCCACAACCATCTTTGTAAATAATCTACCACTATCTACCCTTTGACCAATGAGTCATAGCTCTTGAACATGCAAAACACCTCTCAGAGCAAAGATCAAATCAAGAACTGGACATAAGACCCTTGCTTAAGAACTCAGGAAGATTTTAGACAATGCATCAGAGACCCTTTCAGTATGACAAAAGGGCTTCTAAGAATCCCTTTGACTTATAGCCCAATATAGAGATAGTTGTATCTCAGAAGAAATGTTGGGTGTGGCATTTATCATGGATTGGACATCATCTCATACGTAGAAAACTCACAAAATTTTTAAAGACAGTGTACCAGTTTTTACCATAAAGAGACAGTGACACTTCACAATGAAAAAAGGTCTTTGCCCCATCCCAACTTTCTACAGGCAGGAAGCAAAGTGACAAGTCTTCTCAGCTTAAAATATAGACCACTTGTTAAAAAAAAAATACATTGTTGTTCTATCAATTCATTGCACTATTAACATATATACACTACAAAAAATATCTTCACAACCCAAATAATCATGATGGTGTGATCACTCACATTCACCTAGAGCCAGACATTCTGGAATGTGAAGTCAAGTGGGCCTTAGAAAGCATCACTATGAACAAAGCTAGTGGAGGTGATGGAATTCCAGTTGAGCTACTTCAAATCCTGAAAGATGATGCTGTGAAAGTTCTGCACTCAATATGCCAGCAAATTTGGAAAACTCAGCAGAGGCCACAGGACTGGAAAAGGTCAGTTTTTATTCTGATCCCAAAGAAAGGCAATGCCAAAGGATGCCCAAATTACCACACAATTGCACTCATCTCATACACTAGTAAAGTAATGCTCAAAATTCTCCAAGCCAGGCTTCAGCAATACGTGAACCATGAACTTCCAGATGTTCAAGCTGGTTTTAGAAAAGGCAGAGGAACCAGGGATCAAATTGCCAACATCCACTGGATCATCAAAAAAGCAAGAGAGTTCCAGAAAAACATCTATTTCTGTTTTATTGACTATGCCAAAGCCTTTGACTGTGGATCACAATAAACTGTGGAAAATTCTGAAAGAGGTGGGATTACCAGACCACCTGACCTGCCTCTTGAGAAACCTGTATGCAGGTCAGGAAGCAACTAATGTCCAGTTAGAACTGGACATGGAACAACAGACTGCTTCCAAATAGGAAAAGGAGTACATTAATGTTGTATATTGTCACCCTGCTTATTTAACTTACATGCAGAGTACTTCATGAGAAATGCTGGGCTGGAGGAAGCACAAGCTGGAATCAAGATTGCCAGGAGAAATATCAATAACCTCAGATATGCAGATGATACCACCCTTATGGCAGAAAGTGAAGAAGAACTAAAGAGCCTCTTGATGAAAGTGAAAGAAGAGAGTTTGGCTTCAAGCTCAACATTCAGAAAACTAAGATCATGGCATCCGGTCCCATCGCTTCATGGCAAGTAGATGGAGAAACAGTGGAAACAGTGCCTGACTTATTTTTGGGGCTCCAAAATCACTGCAGATGGTGATTGCAGCCATGAAATTAAAAGACACTTACTCCTTGGCAGGAAAGTTATGACCAACGTAGATAGCATATTAAAAAAGCAGAGACATTCTTTGTCAACAAAGGTCCATCTAGTCAAGGCTATGGTTTTTCCAGTGGTCATGTATGGATGTGAGAGTTGGACTATAAAGAAAGCTGAGCATGTAAGAATTGATGCTTTTGAACTGTGGTGTTGGAGAAGACTCTTGAGAGTCCCTTGGAGTGCAAGGAGATCCAACCAGTCCATCCTAAAGGAGATCAGTCCTGGGTGTTCATTGGAAGGACTGATGTTGAAACTGAAACTCCAATACTTTGGCCACCTGATGTGAAGAGCTGACTCATTTGAAAAGACCCTGATGCTGGAAAAGATTGAAGGCAGGAGGAGAAGAGGACGACAGAGGATGAGATGGTTGGATGGCATCACCGACTCAATGGACATAGATTTGGGTGGACTCCGGGAGTTGGTGATGGACAGGGAGGCCTGGTATGCTGCAGTTCACAGGGTCACAGAGAGTCAGACACAGCTGAGCAAATGACCTGAGCTGAATTGAACACTACCATGTGTAAAATAGACAGCTAGTGGGAAGCTGCTGTATTGCGCAGAGAGCTCGGCTCAGTGCTCTGTGATGCCCTAGAAGGATGGTGTGGGGGTGTGGAGGGGAGGTTCAGGGGGAGGGGATGTGTGTATTCATATAGTTGATTCTGGAGTAGGAAATGGCAACCCAATCTAATATTCTTGCCTGGAAAATACAATGGACCCCGCCTGATACAGTCCACGGGGTCACAAAGAGTGAGACCGAGCATAAGCACATAGCTCACTCATGGTGTTACACAGCAGAACTAACACAACACTGCAAAGCAATTACACTCCAGCTTTAAAAGACAGGAAAGGAAAGATACTTCAAAGCATAGAGCCGACAGTCCAAAGGACAGAGCTGAAAGTGCAGAGGACAGAGACGAGAACTAAGGAGATCAAAGGATATAGGAATTCCTCAAGGAAGCAGCACTGGGCTCTAGTTAAGAGAGGCCTCGTGCCCCCGGAGTTGGGGGAATTGGCAACACATGCTTGGCTGGATTTCGGAGTTTCTCTGGACCAGTGTGTGCCTCCTGTTCCCCCACCTTTTCTCTGGGAACATCTATCTACTCTGACTGTCCTTGCTCTTCCCCTCCACTGTATGCTGGTACATCGTGTATGGAGTACGGGGATGGAAGAGATAACTTGCCTTTTTAATTCACAGTTTTCTGAATCACTAGCAGCCTCCTGGGAGCAGCAGCACACAAGGGACCTCATCTACGTCAGGACCTAATGCAGAACATAAGATCAGGGTCACCAACCCTAACACTCTGATTAGGGGAGGCCTCAGGGCCTTGTGAATGTCATGTAATGGAAGTTATATTTTGGAACTTGTGAGCCAAGACCTTCAAATGTCTTGCAGCTTCTAATTTACTCCCTCAGAAATCAGCCTCATCATGTAAAGAACTCCAGTTCATCCTGCCGGATGGAGAACAGAAGTGTAGAGAGTCAAGAGACTCCATTCAACAACCAGCACCAATCTACCGTCATTCCTCAAGACCTCCTCTTGGAGACTGAATGCAGCCACACGAGTGAGTGCAGCCAAGACGGGCAGACCTGCCAGCCAGTCTACAGAATCATAAGAAATAATAAATAATTTTTGTTTCAATTTAAGTCACTAGGTTTGGAGGAGTAGATTACCACACAGGATTATACTATTGCCATAGTCTTTTGCCCATTGTGTATTTAACTTTCTGCCAGATTAGATGGACAAATGGTAGATAGAGAATGCTATTAATAATTCATTTCAATGTATGACAAAAACCACTGCAACGATGTAAAGTAATTAGCCTCCAACTAATAAAAGTAAATGGGAAAAAAAAAGAGAATGCCATTAATAGAAATGTCTTTAGTGATACTAAATGAAAAGATTTCACAACTTGCCCCTTCCCAGTGGACAGGGGAAGCTTCATATAATCCTGCAGAATTTAGAACTGCTCCAACACTCTCACTGTACTAAGGAAGGCAAGGATACAAAAAATGATTTGTCCAAGAAACGCCTGCAAGATGCATAGTTACAACCACCTTGTGGCTCTAGGTTTATGGCGAGCCCAGCACTAGAACCTCAGTTTCTGTCTGCTCATCGAGGCCTCTTCTTGGTGGCCACATGGTTTCTGAGCCAAAAATTTTCCTTGAGGGAAAGGTGAGGTGTTGAAAAAAATTTCCATAGACCTGGCACCCAAGTAAAATGCTTATACTGGATAATCATACTTGAAAGCATTTGATATTCATCCAAAAGCCAACCAACAATAGTTTTAGAAAGCACAGTTTATTTTTTTAGGTAAGGAGATGTTCAGAGACAGCAGTTCAGCTGCTCAAAACTGCCGTCAGGGAACCAGGCTCCTCCTGTCTCTCTGCTCTGCCATCTTTACCGTGGGACTTCTAGTCTAATCCTCACAGCTGCAGAGACTGCTTCACCTTCTGGCCTTGTTTCTATATATATCACAAGAAGGAAGACAAGAAATAGGTTAAAATATAGGATACAGTCTTTCTTCTAACAAGGCAAGGTGTTTTTATCCAGGAGTTGAAGCTGTCCCAGGGACTTCAGTCAATTTCCAGTTGTCCAGAAGGATGCCACATGGCACCCGAGACTTGTTAGGGGCTCTGAGCATGCTCAGCCACTTCAGTCACATCCAATTCTGTGCAACCCTATGGAGAGCAGCCCACCAGGCTCCTCTGTCCATGGGATTTCCCAGGCAAAAATACTAAAGTGGGTTGCCGTTTCCTTCTCCTGGGGATCTTCCTGACCCAGGAATCAAACCCATGTCTCCTGCATCTCCTGCATTGGCAGGGGGATTCTTTTTCAGTGCACCACTGGGGAAGCCCCAGACTTGTGACAAGCAAGTCCGAAAACTTAGGCATTTTGATTTCTAGAATGTATCAGACAGAAGAACAAGGTGAAGGGCTGTGACGTGGGTTTTAGTGCACCATTGAGGAGCTGGTAACTGTTGTTTTAGTCACTCAGTCGTGTCCAGCACTTTTGTGACCCATGGACACTAATCCACCAGGCTCCTCTGTCCATGGGATTCTCCAGGCAAGAATACTGGAGTGGGTGGCCCTTCCTTCCTCCAAAGGGTCTTCCCGACCCAGGGATCGAACCTGTGTGTCCTCCATTGGCAGGCGGATTCTTTACCACTGAGCCACTGGGGAAGCCAGGAGTTGGTGATACATTTTTCAAAAGGGGGAAAACAAACCAGGGAGAAAAGAAAGTCTGACACTGCCCCATAATCCCCTAAATCACCATCATTTCTAGTTCTTGAATCCTCCTGTGGCTGGAGGCAACCAAAATGGAATGTGTGTCTGTGTCCGTGTGTGTGTGTGTGTGTGTGTGTGTGTGTGTGTGTGTGTGTAGGTGACAGGGGGCAGGTAGATGCATAGACGCACCCAGAGGCACAGAGGTCTTCTGAAAAAAGTCTTTAAGATGTACAGTATTAATGCCCTTGTGGATTCATGGAATCCCATGCATTATGCGTATGCCAATAAATCATCATTATATTGGGAGTAAGCAAAGAGACTGCTCAATTTAGAACAAATTTCAAATTAACCTAAATTATACCTGGTAAATGGGACCCTTTTGTGAAGCAAGAAGCTCTGTCTATCTGGAACGCTCAGCCCTGGGTCTCTGGGCAGAAACAATTTAAGAGGAACACTCCATTCTCAGAGCTTTGTTCCTCATATCAGACTTGTAACAATCCCCATTCAGCATCCAGGGGCCTAACTGGATCTAATCCCTCATCAGCGTCGTTTAGGAGAAACTCAGAAACTTCTGTTCCTTGGCATATGGTTAACATGTATGAATATAGAGACAAAGTGTTACCAGAGGGACAGATAGAAACTCAAGAAAGATCTACTATAAAAACAAAAAAGGAAGAAGACAGCCAGCTGGGGAGTCAGTAATCATCATTGTATAGTTAATGAGGCCAACAATGGAAAAGCACAGAACTCCGGATGAGGGCTAGAAATTAGCCGAGTTCCAGCCCAAGGAGCTCGGGCTTGACTTGGAGGTCAGTTCTGGAGCAGAGGCTCAAGCCCAGGGGAAGAAAAAAAAATCATGAATACCTTCTGAAGATCCTTTCCTGGTCCCTGGAAAGGATCAAGGTTCCTGGTCAAGTCACAGTCACCAGGAAAGCACAGTTGTGAAGAGGGCATCACTCCCAACTGTAAAAACTTGGAGGTCTAGAGGGATGAAGGTGTTTTGCCTCAAATTCCCCCCAGCACTTCACTCCCAGGAAGCTACCATAACCTGCAATCAGCTAGATGGTACTAGTTCTCCAGCAGGGAACTACCAGGCAATGGGCCAGCAGCAGTACCAGAAGTGTATCCAGCCCTATCCTTCCCTTTGGGAGTCCGCAGTCCAGCTGAGGTGGCCAGCCACACGGTG
This sequence comes from Odocoileus virginianus, assembly GCF_023699985.2. Taxonomy (NCBI): domain Eukaryota; kingdom Metazoa; phylum Chordata; class Mammalia; order Artiodactyla; family Cervidae; genus Odocoileus; species Odocoileus virginianus. The sequence goes on along the minus strand of NC_069704.1, from coordinate 41,844,277 downwards.
CTCAAAGATAATTAACAGGGAGCCAGGGGAAGCAAAGCTTCCCAGGTCAGGAGACATGATTTCCCATCTCAGCTCTCTCGCTAATTGGCCATATGAACTTGGAAAGGTCACACCCTCCACCTCCTTGGACCTCGGTTACCTCATTTATAAAGTGAGATGGCTCAACTAGAATCAGGGGCTTGAAAGCTTTGCTTAAAGAGGGACCAGTTGTTGGTTTTTTTCCCCCAGGTGGATATTTGCAAGCAAACCATTATATAAAACAGATAAAATTGAAGCTAATCTGTTGGAAGCAACAGGAGTCCAGAGCCTGAATGCTGCAGCCTTCCCAGAACACAGTTTAGAAAACACTGAAATAGGGATCCTATGAGCTCTGAAGGGTCTGAAGGTCCATCAACCTTGCTCTATCTCAAAACGTATGTGTGAAGGGAATGAACTAGATGTGTGACACTTCATGAGCTCAGAAGCCCAACCAGCAGACAGGCTGAGCAGAACAGTATTCTGCTCCAGGTCCAAAGATGTAAAATGACACTAATTAACTATTAATACCAATAGATGCAGCATTCAGCTTCACTCAGCTTCCATGATACATCTGTGTGTGAAAGATTCCTTGTTCTGGAAAATAGCCTATCTCCCAGGTTGCAGCCTACTCCTGGGTCAAGTTCTCTCTGAGTTCCCCAAAGCAGTGACACAGAGTAAGACTTCCTGCGAGGAAAGAAATGTTCTGATTCTGTGCCAAGTAATACAGTACATTAGCCATCATTCACCTTAAGTGCCCACTGAGCACTTGAAATGTTTCTATTTCAACAGAGGAACTGAATATTTTATTTCGTTTAACTTACATGTAAACAGCTATTTGGAGCTGTTGTTGCTGTTTAATCGCTGACTTGTGTCCGAATCTGCAATCCCATGGGCTATGTAGCCCGCCAGACTCTTCTGTCCATGAGATTTCACAGGCAGGAAAACTGGAGTGGGTGGCCACTTCCTTCTCAGAGGGTTTGTCCCAACCCAGGGATCGAACTCACGTCTCCTGCCCTGGCGGGTGGATTCTTTACCACTGAGCCGCCTGGGAAGCCTCCCATATGGAACTAGCAGCTACCGTATTGAACAGCATAGCCTTGGAGGATCTGAATTTTCTTTTCAATCCCACCTTATCTCCTCCCTTCATCTAAGTTAAATGATCTTAGAGGGCCCCACTGAGAAAATAATAGTGTGAGTGTGTACCCCATTCTTTACTTCCTAAGCAGACAGAGTCCCTAGCCCTTGGCTTCTCCAGGTATGGGACCAGTAACATCAGCATCCCCCATAAGCTTGTTAGAATCTTGCTGAATATCAAACTCCATCCTGGATCTACTGGATTATCATCTGTACAGGAACCCCAAGTGATTTCAATGCATATTAAAGTTTGAGAAGCATCATTCTACACCGAGTAAGTTATGCAGCCACAGGAAGAAACTAAGGCCAGAAAATGTTGATACAGCCAAGAATGGGTTGAAATAGTGGTTTCACCTACATCATCTGATTTAGATTCACTGGACAGCTTACAACCTCCCTTTATCTATCTGTCCTTTGTGTCTGCCCAGGAAGAGCCATTATCAATTTTTTAACAGGAGTCGTTTAGTCTCCCAGACTGCCTGCTTGCTTGCTCATTACCACCAAACTGTTAACACCTCACTCCAGCCATTAAAGAAGCTCTTTAGCATAAACAGAAGGCAGCAGCATCCTGGCCTCCAACACAGTGTTAGTGTAGCTAGATCAGTGGTTTCCAACCTCAGAGGCTTTGCAAGCATGTGATTCTTATTATAAACATACATATCAAAGCTTTAAAAGCATAATGCAAAATAGCAAGAGCATTAAAATGTGCAACATAATATGTTCAAGCACACAGATGACCTCTACCCTGTGAATTTGGGAAGCCAGGTTCAATCAGCTTTGTTCAGACCTCAGAATACTGTTCGCCATCTGTGACAAATATTTAAACTTCCGGCAAATGTGTCATTGACCAGAAATATGGCTTTGCTTTTCAGCCATTTTCCATGTTGTTTTTTGGCTTTTAATTTAGATCTTCCCATGTCTGTTTGTGTGAGGCTGTTTAAGAAAACATGCATTGTTCCACGTGTGTGGTGACCAGTTCAACCCAGGGAGAGCCTGAGGGTCCACTGCTGGGAGCATCCTTTTCTTTCAAGGCGTCACCTTCATGCAGTCACGAGTGAGGAGTGACTCACAGCATCATAGAAGATCATGCAGTGACAGTAAGTGCTTATGGTAATTTATGAGTGACTCTTAATTGGCATTTCAGATCGCTTTTATTGAGGTGAAATTTGCATACAATGAAATGTACAGATCGTAACAGTTTTAATTGATAGTTCTGACAACTGTTTACACACCTGTGGAGACAGCACCCAATGTAAGTAGAGAACATTTCTGTCACTCTAGCAGATTCCCTCATGCCTTCTTCCCATCAGAACCCACCCCTGTATGCCAATTTTCGAGGCCCATATATTATTTTTCTTGGTCTACAACAGAAATGAAATCACCCAAGATGTATTCATTTGGGTCTGCCTTCTTTCACACAATATGCTTCTGAGATCCATCCATGTTGTTACATAGATCCATGGTCACTTCTCTTTCATTGTTGAGTATTCCATTCTATGAATATGTCACATTTTGTCTAGTCATTCAGTTGTCGATAAACATAGGTTTCCCCTGGTTATTCATATAATTATAAATAAACTTACTAATTATACACAATTGTTTAAAATATAGGTTTTTATTTATGTGGGGTAAATACCTAGGAATGGAATTTCTGTGTCATAGGTGAGGTGGATTTTAAGCTTATAACAAACTTCTAAACAGTTATCCAAAGTAGTTGGGACTCTCCAATCAACAAAGTTTGAAAATTCGAGTCAGTGTGCATCCTTGCTAAAATCTGGTGCTACCAAGCTTGCTTCTTTCATCTGATTTACTGGATACACAGTGGCTACTAGGAGCTTGTGGGTTTTGTTTGTCAAGCATCTCTTCCTGTGCTTATTGGCCATTTTACGTCTTCTTTGGTGAGGTGTCTGTTCAAGTCTTCCTCACTTCTTGGAGGCTTGTTTCTTTATTCTTGATAAATTGGAGTGATTTTTTTTTTTCACATCTGGATACAAGTCTTTTGTCTGATATGTCTGTTATGAATGTTATCTCCCAGTCTGTGGCTTGCCTTTTTAATTTCTTAATTGAATTTTCAGTTGTTTGATTTTTCTAACTGCAAATGATGTTATATGTTGCTAGCATTTTGCTTTGATATAACAACTTCCTATTCTCCACCTTCTAAATCTCTGGAACTTCATTTTTAAATAAAGACAGGGACTGATGGGGAGGAAGAATTGAATAGGCTGAACATACAGGATTTTTAAGACAATAAAACTACACTATATGATATGATAATAGTGGATATATGTCATTATGCATTTGTCAAAACCCATAGGATGTACAATACCAGCAGTGAATCCTACTGTAAACTATGCACTCTGGATGATAATGAGGTGTCAACAAAGGTTCATGGATTGTAAAAACTGTACCACTCTGATGGGGGATGTCGGTAGTTGGGGCGGACTGGGATAGGGCTAAGGGGTATATCGGAAATGTCTGTACTTTCAGCCCAATTTTGCTGTGAACCTAAGACTGCTTTAAAAATTAAAGTCTATGTAAAAAAATAAAATAAAATAAAGGAAACTATTACCATTTACAGCCACAGATTCATGTATAGATTTTTTATAACTATTCTCATTTACTGACTTTATAATAAGTAAATGTTAAACATTTTTCCAAAAAATAAAAACACCTTTAACTTTCTGTATATCATAATTTCCTATTATACTTCATTTATGTGAAAGCTTCTGCTATTAAAACAAAGAAAACTTTTAAGAAATGAAAAATATATAGGTATGCACAGACTACTAAGTCCTTTAGTCCACTCTGGTTTACGATGAGAACTGTATGGCTTCTCCTCATGCTTGTAATGCTCTGATCAACCATCAACCAAATAAAAACACTTCTATACGCATGCACACTACCTCAACATGTAATTCAATTACAGAACATAAAACGGCAAATGCTCTGGGGTCCCCTGGATTCCCAATCAGTCTGTACAGTTCTTGTGACCTTATTAAGTCATTCAGTACCAGTCATTCACAACCTAGGAGTCCATTCTTGCCTCAGTGAGGGCAAACACCTATCGGGTCCCAAGTTTCTAGAACTTCTCACCAGGACAGACTGAGCTATCCTGGCTCAGAAAGCCTCTGTCAGCATTATTAGTTCAGTGCAATTGGGATGCATTGGGCATGGATCAAAGGAGGAGAGATAGAAGCATACCTCCACTAAACTATCGGGGTCTCCTCTCTCACCAATTCTCCTGTGACTCACCAAAAATTAAAATTCCCTAAAGAGCTACATTTTTATGTCAGAGGTATGTTCTAAAATCAAAGGAGAAATAGAAAATTGAATATGTATGACATTAGTCTTGCAAATTCCCTAAGTTTTCTATAAATTATATTATGTTTGGAGAATGCAGCACTGTATATTATTATAGATACTATATAACATATATATACATTGTGTGTGTGTGTATCTATACATCAGTTCAGTTCAGTTCAGTCGCTCAGTCATGTCCAACTCTGCGACTCCATGAATTGCAGCACGCCAGGCCTCCCTATCCCTCACCAACTCCCGGAGTTTACTCAAACTCATGTCTATTGAGTTGGTGATGCCATCCAACCATCTCATCCTCTGTCGTCCCCTTCTTCTCCTGCCCTCAATCTTTCCAAGCGTCAGGATCTTTTCAAATGAGTCAGCTCTTCACATCAGGTAGCCAAAGTATTGGAGTTTCAGCTTCAACATCAGTCCTTCCAATGAACACCCAGGACTGATCTCCTTTAGGATGGACTGGTTGGATCTTCTCACAGTCCAAGGGATTCTCAAGAGTCTTCTCCAATACCACAATTCAAAAGCATCAATTCTTCTGTGCTCAGCTTTCTTTATAGTCCAACTCTCACATCCATATATGACTACTGGAAAAACCATAGCCTTGACTAGATAGACCTTTGTTGACAAAGTAATGTCTCTGCTTTTTAATATGCTCTCTAGATTGGTCATAACTTTCCTTCCAAGGAGTAAGTGTCTTTTAACTTCATGGCTGCAATCACCATCTACAGTGATTTTGGAGCCTGAAAAATAGTCTGACACTGTTTCCACTGTTTCCCCATCATCTATTTGCCGTGAAGTGATGGGACCGGATACCATATTAGTTTTCTGAATATATACACTTAATATATACACATTATCTATGCAGGTATTATATATAATATACATATATATAATTGTTTACATATGTATATTTTATTATTTAGGTACATGCATGTATATATATATATTCAATACAAAGTGATGGTGAGGACGATGCAGAGCAATGAAAATTCTCATAGCCTGTTGATGAGACTAAAAACTGCTATAACCACCCGACAGTTTGGCGTTACCTAGTAAAGCAACTTAGCAGCAGCAGCAGCAGTAAAGCTGAACAGGCACATGGCCCAGAAATAGCACTCTTAAGTTCAAACTCTAGATAAACATTTGTATTTGGATACCAAGATCTAAGGAAGAAACATTGTTCATGGTGGTAAAAAATTGCAAACCACAGAAATGTCTTTAGACAGTAGAGTCTGTAAGTAAAAGAGGAGAACAGTGTGTAGCAATGAAGTGAACTCACTAAAGCTCACAAGCCAATGGGAAGTCAAAGAGGAAAGTCACAAAAATATGCACATACATGTGTGCTCTGTCACTTCAGTCGTGTCTGACGCTTTGAGACCCCATGGACTGTAGCCCACCAGGCTCCTCTGTCCATGGGATTCTCCAGGCGAGAGTACTGGAGTGGGTTGCCATGCCCTCCTTCATGGGATCTTCCCAACCCAGAAATCAAACCTGTATCTCTTATGTCTCCTGCCTTGGCAGGTGAGTTCTTTACCTCTAACACCACCTGGAAAGCCCAAAAATATGCACAGTATGATTCTAGTCTTATAAAGTTCAAGCACATGAAAACCCACAATATAGTATTTAAAGAGATGTGACTAGGTGGGTAAATGGCAAAGAAAGCAAGGGAATGACATCACAGAAGTCAGGTGGTGTCTGCCTGCGGATAAGAAGGAGGGGATGCAGAAGGCTGTGGCTACCTGATGTGAAGAGCCAGCTCATTGGAAAAGACTCTGATGCTGGCAAAGATCAGGAGGAGAAGGGGATGACAGAGGATGAGATGGTTCAATGGCATCACCGACTTGATGGACATGAATTTGAGCAAACGCATGAGATACTGAAGGACGGGGAAGCCTGGTGTGCTGCAGTCCATGGGGCTACAGAGGTGGACACGACTGAGCAACTGAGAAATAACAGGAGGCTTAAGTCACAGGCTCTGATCTGTTTCCAACCTGGGTGGGAGCCTCAGGGTTCAATTTTCTCCTTGAAATTGCATGTGTTGAGGGGGGGTAACTTCTGCATTATAGTGTAATATAGAGTGCAACTTCTGTCTGTGACACATTTTGGTGTTCTTCAGTCCTAAGTTGTGTCCAACTCTTTGTGACCCCATGAACTGTAGCCTGCCAGGCTCCTCTGTCCATGGGATTCTCCAGGCAAGAATGTTGGAGTGGGTTGCCTTCCCTTCCCCAGGGTGTCTTCCCCACCCAGGGATGGAACCTGCGTCTCCTGCAAAGGCAGGTGGATTCTTTACCACTGTGCTGCCTGGGAAGTGTAAAGCAACTGTACTCCAATAAAAATTCATTTTTAAAAAAGGTGCTTGAAAACCAAAGAAAAAAAGGAAGAAAGCCTCATAGTGACAGGAATCCTGGTCCTCATAGCTGCTCAGACAGTTGCTTACTTGCCCAGGTTCCAGAGGTCCCTCTGTGTTGCTGACTGGTCACCAACTCAAGATGTCTCAGTGACCTCTTCCCTCCAATGGGAGGGACTTAAGCCATTCATTCCTGTATGCATAATAAACTCAAATTTTCTTTACTCCCCTTGCTCCTGTTTCTACATTTTCTCTTTGCAATCAGATGCCACAGTCAGCCAGAACAGTTCCTTGGAGAGTAGGTCCTGTGAGATCAGGCATGCTCTTCTTTACATTTGTACCCAAAGTCCCCAATGTCACACAGACAACATTAGCTGTGCACTGTGGTACTCTTCCACGTCTGTCTATGCTGAGCTGTCCCTCAGGCCCCATTGCTGGACACCATCGTTTGTCCTAAGTTCCCTTTGAGTGCCTTCCTCTCACCCCTGCCTATCTTTTCCCTCCCTTGCTATCTCCTAGCTCCATTTTCCCACTTGTAGGAATCTTCTTACCCTTGAGTGGAGGTCTCCCTCCCTCTGTCCTGTGACTCTCATTTCTTGAGCCCTGTCTCCACACCAGTTTTGTATTAAGTGCTTTCTGTACCTTAAAATTAAATCTTCATCAACCTGCAGAGCAGGTGTTATTATCCTCATTTTACAGAGGAGGATATTGACATGCAAATGGGTTATGTAATTTACCAATCTAGAGCGTAGCCAACCTAAGACTGACTGACTCTCAAAACCATCCCATTATTTTGCTTCTCACCATGCCTCAGACAGTAAAGAATCTGCCTGTAATGTAGGAGACTCGGCTGCAATTCCTGGGTTGGGAAGATTCCTGGAGGACAGAATGGCAACCCACTCCAGTATTCTTGCCTAGGAAATCCCAGGGACAAGGGAGCCTGGTGGGCTACAGTCCATGGGGTCTCAAAGAGTCAGACAGGACCAAGCAACTAACACTTTCCCTTTCACTTGTACAGAAGACGCCGCGGCCCAATGCACCCGCCCTCGGCCTCCGGCGGGCCCCACAATGCTGTCCCCTCTGCCAGCAGGATCTGCCTGGCTGGCCATGAAAACATCAAGTGAGTTGCTAGCAAACTCCCTGCTCCTGCCACAACTCCGTCTCACACTGACCTTCACCGTCCAAACCCCACGTGCTCTGTGTACTTTCTTGGATTTGTCAACACTGTTCAGTGTCTTTCTATTGCAGACGCAGTGTCTCCCACGGCCAGTGTTTCATTCCTTGAAGAGAATGAACACAGCCTTTAGCTTTGGTCTGATCTACTCAATCACCTCGATTTCTCCCAGTGGCTCTGGTCCTTTTCCTCCTCGTAGGGTATCCAGAATAAATCCAATTTCTCTGCTGATCTGAAGCTCACATCAGATTCCTTTCTTCCAGGCATGTGAATTACTGCAAGTATGTCCCTTGGGTTTATCCCAATTGAGCTACCTGACTCAAGGTGCTGACAGTTTTGCCTCATGTACAGAAAAGGACATGAGAACTGACGTGCTGCTCTGGACTTAACTCTGGTCAACAAGGAAGAACAGATTGGTGAAGTAGAAGTGATGGGAACCTTGGGAAAAAGGGACCGTGTCATGTTGAAGGTGGTTATTGCGAACAAAAGAAACATTGGATATAGTCAGACACCGTTTTAGAAAAGCAGGTTTCAAAATATTCAGATTGGGCTGCTGCCATGGACAGACTCTAAAAGAATGGTGATCATATTTCCAAACCAAAAATCAGAACATGTCACAGGCCAATATTGTACAATATATTGTAGTTGGTGCAAGGGACACTGAGGAAAAGAAATTTAGATGCAGAAGCAATGATTTTAACACACATTTCAATAGCTGGTCTATGGGAATAACAGGACCAGTTACCTGAAATATTGGATGTCTCAAATTTTACAGCATTGGAACACTGAAAGAGAAGCTAGTAGTAGCATTGTTAGTCACTAAGTTCTGTCCAACTCTTTGTGACCCCACGGACTGTAGCCCACCAGTCTCCTCTGTCCTTGGAATTCTCCAGGCAAGAATAGTGAAATGGGGAGCCATTCCCTTCTCCAGGGGACCTTCCTGACCCACAGATCAAACCCAGGTCTCCTGCATTGCAGGCAGATTCTTTACCCTCTGACCCATTTGGAAAGCCTGAAAGAGAAATTGTGAGGCCCTAAATCAAGAAATTCTCAGGATGTAATTATAGTTGATACCAATTAAAAAGACATCCAAAGAAATCAATGTATCTGCACAGGGAGCGCTTTGATGAATAAAGATTTCAAAAGGATGTAGGGGGTGGAACGTAGAAGGAAGGTGTAAAAGAAAGGATGCTTTTGAATGAAAAACTGAGAAAACACCAACTCCAATTCACCTAAAGGAAGAAAACATGGCACAGAGGTTCAAAGGTGGGTGGGCCCCTGGATGTGTAAGAGGGCAGATCCCCTGACTTCTGTGATCTTAACTGCACCGATGGGTTATCTTCACCCTCAGGCTGGATGAAATTGGATAATATGATGATCCCTAAACTAATTCCAGGCATTAACTGTTTCATAAAATCATGGGAGCATAATTACCTAGGATATAATGGACGTTGAGGAATCAGCTAGAATAATCACTGCACATGGGCACACGGCCAGGGAGAAATGCCAGAGTGGTATATACCGATAAGAGTAGTATCTAGAGGTCACAGCTAATGATGAGCTGGGTGACATCGGCAAGGACAACACAAGTGCTCTCCCGGATACATTCGTATTCACAGGACACAGAAGCAGCCTGCTGGGGGCAAACAGTACAGCATCAGGCAGAGACAGAGGCGGGACAGGCAGTGCCTCTCAGTCGCTGCCGAGCGCCTGTTTTCATCAGAAAGGTGGAGCACCCTCAGTCAGAAGACACTGGTCAGGAGAAGTAGTTTGAGATGAAAAGGGCATCCCCAGACACTCTTGCTGAAGTCTGGGTTGAAGACTCAAGCCAATTTCATCACAGAGAACTGAAAGAATTTGCAATTGGGAGTGTAGGGCTTCTGACTGTATACTTAAAGATTCAAAGAATAGAGAGACAGTGACCTCATTTTCTAAAATATTTCAGTAAAAATCAAACCTCTGGACATGGACCAGCAACATCACTCTCTTAGTTAATTCTCTCCTTCGTCATCCAACACTCTCATCCAACACTCTTGCATCTCTCCAAGAGCTTACACAAATGCTCCTTTGTGTCGCCCATTCTCTGGGGCTTCCCAGGTGGCATAAGAAATGCAGATTCGATCCATGCATTGGGAAGATCCCCTGGAGGAGGAAATGGCAATCCCCTCCACTATTCTTGCCAGGAAAATCCCATGGACAGAGGAGCCTGGCGGGCTACAGTCCATGGGGTCGCAAAGAGTCGGACATAAACAGCGACTGACACTTCCACGTTACCTGGCGTGACATGTGGTTGAGCAGGATTCCCTCCTAACACTCCGTCCTCTTGACTTCTGCAGTCTCCACCTGGGGACTCCCCCTGACTCCATAGGGCCAGTCTTCTGTCTTCTCTTCTGTCCTCTCTCTTTCTCTTTCTACCCCTCGTGTATGTGACAGCCCATATTGACATTCTCTAGGATTTTGTACTGATCTCTATTTGTTGTTAATATTTTTTCTGATGTGGTATATGTTAGTCACTCAGTCATGCCCAACTCTTTGCGACCCCATGAACTGCAGCCCACCAGGCTCCTCTGTCCATGAGATTTTCTAGGCAAGCATACTGGAGTGGGTTGCCATTTCCTTCTTCAAGAAGGAATGTAATGTGGGCCTTTTTAAAAATCTTAATTGAATTCATTACAACACTGCTTCTGTTTTATGTTTTGGATTTGGAGCTGTGAGGCATGTGAGATCTTAGCCCCCTGACCAGGGATTGAACCCACACCCACAGCATTGAAAGACAAAGTCTTAATCACTGGACCACCAGGGAAGCCCCATTGATCTCTACTTTTATCTCTCTATACCCTCTTCAATCCCATGGCTCAATTCATGTACACAATAAATATTTTAAAATTTATATCTCCAGCCCAAACCCCCTCTTTGGTACTCCAGATTAAAACATCCAAGGCCCACTTGACCCCTCCATTGGAATGTCTCCCAGGTACCTCAAAGTTCATATTTCTGAAGGTGAATCCACTCTCTTCTCTCTTAAAATTATTTCTTCTTCTCCCCATCTACGTGAATGGAGCTCCCCATTCCCAGAGGCTCAGGCACAATATCGAGGCATTGTCTTTGAGTTCTTCAGATACATAATACCTAATATCTAATCTACTAGAAAGTCTTACCCTCTACTTCCTAAATATATTTTAAGTCCATCTTCTTCTCTGTTCCCAATATGAATTTCCTTGCCAAGCCACCTTTTTTCATCTCAGTTAATTCAATAGCCTTCCAACTGGTTCCCCTGCTCTCACTCTTGTCCTCATGTAATCCATTCCCCCACACAGCAAGCAGAGGGAGATTTTTACACAATAAAGCAAATAGCTTCACTTCCCTACCTAAAAGCTTTCAATGGTTTCCTTTTGTACCTTGAATAAAATCCAAACTCTTTATTGTGGCTTAGCAAGCCCTACACATTCTGACTTCAGTCGACCTCTTAGTCAAAGGAAGGGCTTGGGCTAACCACATGGTGCAAGGCAGAGAACACAGTACAGCTCCTGCAACATGCATGGAGTGGTCGGTCCCATCTACATACACCCTAAGATGAGCGCCTGTATACATTCCAAACTGTGCTCCCCTTTATTTAGACTCTGGTGAAAGTGGCCTCAAGAATGCATGGATGCTAGATGCTCAGGGGAGTTGCATACAACTGCTAAGAAAGCCAGCAGCCCAGTGTCAATTACACCTGGAGGCCCTATGGAAAGCAGAAGCTACGCACAGCCTTGCCATGGAGGGCTACAGAGTCACCAGTCACCAGTCACCATCAGATGTTGCAGGCAATGCAGGGAGTGTCCTGGGGGTTGCTCAGAGTTCATCCTGCTTGCCACTCCATACTCCTCAACCTTGGGCATCAGCTGTTCCTCCTCAGTCTTGGGAGTCCAGCTCAGCTAGCTTTCCACACAGTACACTCACCCATCACGAGTTTCACCCATATTGCACTCTCTTGGAATTTTCTGATGTTCCTCCATCTTTAAGCTGAAATCCTGCTTCTTTGGGTTTTTGTCTGTTTGCTTGTTGTTTTGTGTTTTGGCCTCACCGTTCAGCTTGTGAGATCCTAGTTCCCCAATCAGGGATCAAATCCACACCCCTTGCTTTGGAAGCATGGAGTCTTAACCACTAGATGGCCAGGGAAGTCCCTAAAATGCCATTTCTTTTTTTTTTTTTTCATTTATTTTTATTAGTTGGAGGCTAATTACTTTACATTACAGTAGTTTTTGTTATACATTGAAATGAATTAGCCATGGATTTACATGTATTCCCCATCCCAGTCCCCCCTCCCACCTCCCTCTCCACCCGATCCCTCTGGGTCTTCCCGGTGCACCAGGCCCGAGCACTTGTCTCATGTACCCAACCTGGGCTGGTTATCTGTTTCACCCTAGATAATATACATGTTTCAATGCTGTTCTCTTGAAACATCCCACCCTTGCCTTCTCCCAGAGTCCACAAGTCTGTTCTATACATCTGAGTCTCTTTTTCTGTTTTGCGTATAGGGTTATCGTTACCATCTTTCTAAAGTCCATATATATGTGTTAGTATACTGTAATGGTCTTTATCTTTCTGGCTTACTTCGCTCTGTATAATGGGCTCCAGTTTCATCCATCTCATTAGAACTGATTCAAATGAATTCTTTTTAATGGCTGAGTAATATTCCATGGTGTATATGTACCACAGCTTCCTCATCCATTCGTCTGCTGATGGCATCTGGGTTGCTTCCATGTCCTGGCTATTATAAACAGTGCTGCGATGAACATTGGGGTGCACGTGTCTCTTTCAGATCTGGTTTCCTCGGTGTGTATGCCCAGAAGTGGGATTGCTGGGTCATATGGCAGTTCTATTTCCAGCTTTTTAAGAAATCTCCACACTGTTTTCCATAGTTAAAATGCCATTTCTTTGAAAAGCATTACCTAGCTACTTCTATCGGAGAAGGCAATGGCAACCCACTCCACATCCATGGAGAATCCCATGGATGTAGGAGCCTGGTAGGCTGCAGTCCATGGGGTCTCAAAGAGTCAGACAGGACTGAGAGGCTTCACTTTCATGCATTGGAGAAGGAAATGGCAATCCACTCCAGTGTTCTTGCCTGGAGGATGGACAGAAGAGCCTGGCAGGCTACAGTCCAGGGGGTCTCGAAGAGTTGGACACAACTGAGCAACTAACAGTTTATACCAAGTTTCACAATTTGCACTTTATATTTATTCCTTTGTTTCTTTGTTTCAAGTCTGACCTTCACTGGATTGAAAACCCCATGAGGGAAGGGACTGTGCCCTTTATAGTCTGAAATGAAATGGTATTACAATCATTTCAGTAGTATCATTTTGCAAAATTACCCATTCAAAAATGCTGTTGTATCACCTCCTTATTCTTGCTATTTGTATTAATATTTTTACTGATCCATTACATTTAAATATTAAAAATTAAATTAAAATTTCTGAAAACCACGAGGCTAGACAATAAGTACATTTTAGTGTATTTATAATCAAGCTAAATACTTTAGCCCCAGACAGTAAATAAATGGACTGATGTAAGCCTGTTTAAAGAGGCATAAGAAGTTTATGGTCAGGTGACATTTCCTATTCACCATTACAACCCCAATGTAAAACACTGCCAGCAGATATTAGTTATTTAATAAATATTTGTCAAATTAGAGAGATTAATGAGGCATGCCTCCTCATGACCTGCTTCAGGAACTTGTTACCCTTGCCCTGTTCAACAATTTTATCAACACCAACCCAGTCCTGTTCAATATTTTTATCAATAAATTGAATAAAGATTATATAAATCTGAGAGGATAACATAGTAAATAAGAAATCAAGACTCAAGATCTTGTCAGGTTGGAAGAATGAGCCAAAACCAAGAGGATAAAATGAACAGCCTTTCTTTAAGTTTAGAAGATAAGTTATACAACACACCATGACAAGGACATGGTTTAATAAGTGACATGGGAAAACAATACCAGTAGGAGATACTTACAGGTACAAGGGAAGTGATAAATATAAGGATGATGGAATGGAGTAGCTGCTGTGAGTACCACTGATGTGTTGAAGAGCAGTGATGGGCTCAGTGTGACTCACCACTAATTCAAGAAAAGATGTGAAAGCCAGAGAGTTTCCTTGGCAGGATTTAAGAAAATGCTAATCTCCTGCAGCCGCTGAGAAAATAATGTAGCACTGAGCTCAACAGAGACTCTGAGAAAGTTGTATTCCCAAACCCAGCAGGTCTTCTACAGAATAGCCAGGGTTCTACTAAGGAAGGCATGGGACCTGAGACTTGGGATCAGAGTATGTGAATCCCGAACTCCCAGATTCTCCAGAACTTTCTAGGCATGCACAAGTGGCCCACTCTGTTAGAAGATGGTGAATCCCCCTTGCCTGAAGATCATGCAGGAGCTTCCATAGATTGGTGCCTCACAAGATAACACTTACCCCTCTATGGATCTACCCCACCTCCCCTCCTACCAAGCAGACCAATAAGAGATGAGATCGGATAACTGGCAGGACACCAAAGACATTCATTCTGTCAGCTGGCATGGATGAGAGGAAGTGGCAAGTACATTGGAGGCCTTAGGAAGATGCATGCCTTCCACAGAAAGATAAACCCACCTAAGATTCAGTGATGTTTTCAGGGCCCAGGGATTTGGGGCATGTCTGACTCTCTCAAATACATAGGACAAATGACATTACAAAATGTCCCTAAGTGAAAAAGGAGTATAACATTTGCATGCATGCATGTGTTCAGTGGTGTAACCCTGTGGACTGTAGCCCACAGCTTCCTCTCTCCATGGAATTTTCCAGAGAATACCACTGTCAGTTGCCAATTCCTACTCCAGGGGGTCTTCTTGACCCAGGGATCGAACCCACATCTCTTGCATCTCCTGCATTGGCCGGCAGATTCTTTACCACTGAGCCACATGGGAAGACTATAACACACAGATATCTTTAATTTAGAAAACTGCATATTCATTTACCAGGTGACTCAGAGGCTGCCAACTCTGAGTGGTGTCTAGGGCAGGAAAGGACTCTAGAGTGGTTCAAGTCTAGTTGTATCACCCATTAGAAGCAAGACCAACGAGGATCCTGAAGAAACTATACCCAGAAGCCCAGAAAGGGCAAACTTACGAGAAGCAAGTGTATCTGAGCAGTCCAAGAGGTAAATTCCAGTGGAGATTGTTATGCTCCACCAGCTTCCTTCTCTAGGTAACTTCTTAGTTGCTGGATGGAACAGTTGCTGAGGGCTCACAGCTACATCCCTCACTGAGACAAACCCTCAACCACAGAAAACAACTCACCTGGCCTATGGCCAATAAGGGATTGGAATAACGAGGACAAAACAGAGCTTATCCTTTTTTTTTTTTTTTTTTTCTGATTCAGGACAACTTTGAAGGCCATCTGGCTTCAGAGCTCTGTGCAGAATTTGCTTAAACCTCAGTTGCAATCACATCACAAGTCATCTTCCTCTTTGCCCAATTCTTCTTTATTCTTTTCCTTAGAGATGTTGCCCTGAGAACACATTCCAATAGATCTTCTGTATGTAACTGTCTACCTCAGAGCTTATTTATGGAGAACTCTATCACTCAGAGGTAAAAGTATCCTCTTGCAATTCAGGAGCCACAGGAGATGTGAGTTCTATTCCTGGGTCAGCAAGATCCCCCGGAAGAGGGTTTGGTAACCCATTTCAGTACTCTTGCCTGGAGAATCCCATGGACATAGGAGACTGGTGGGCTACAGTCCATGGGGTCGCAAAGAGTTGGACATGACTGAAGCAACTTAGCGTGCTATCAAAGACAATAGTAACTATCACTGCATGATTATATCTTTGCACTTTTCCATTTGGTTTAATGCAATTTCTTCACGCCATCATGCCATTGTTCTCAGTATCATTGTATTTTTCTTGTTTTAAATGGGGATTTTTATCTCTGTAATGTTTTTATCTTCCATTTTTCTTCAGAAGCTCTGCTAACTTATATGCCATGTCTTTTCATTGTCTTATTTTCTTTCCACCATCCATTTCTTTTTGAGCTCTAAGAGATATTATATTGTGTGTAACTTCTGCAAGAATTGGGGGAAATGTTCAAATCAAGCCATATGAAATTGTATTTTCATGACTCAAAAAGCTTAAACACTGACAACTTCATATGGTTCAACCTAATGTTTACTGGAAAGTTTCCTGTTCTTTCTGGATCATTCTTCCTGACTTGTATGTTTCTTATCTACTTTTATGGTTTTTTATCCCTCTCTACCCTATCCCTCTTTATTTATCATTCCTATGCAAGGATCTTCTATTTGTTTCCTTTTAGAAAATAACAGGGAGGGGGGACCGGGATGGGGAATACATGTAAATCCATGGCTAATTCATTTCAATGTATGACAAAAACCACACACACACAAAAAAAGAAAATAACAAAATGTCCATGAATGAGGTTAATTACCTACTAAAGAGTAATGTAAGGGGGGGTGTAGGAGTAATATAAGGGGAAGGGGTTGGACCCTCCCAACATGGCCGTGAGTATATCGTGAGCGATTTCTTCTTACACATCTGGCATCTCTTCTTCCCTCAAAGCAGGTTTAACTCTCACTTTTAGGTGCTTCATGGGCTTCCCTGGTGTCTCAGACAATAAAGAATCTGCCTGCAATGCAGGAGACACAGGTTTGATCACTGAGTAGGGACAATCCCCTGGAGAAGGGAATGGTAACCCACTCCAGTATTCTCGCCTGGAGAAGCCCATGAACAGAGGAACCTAGTGGGCTACAGTCCATGGGGTCACAAAGAGTCTACACAACTGAGCCACTAACACATTCACTTTCCTTTCACTTGAGGTGCTTCAAAGGTCAGTGTATCTCACAGGCATCAGATTCACTCAGAGCAGAGCCTGGGAAGGAAATTCTCGTGCGAGGAACCTGAAGGGGGTGAAGGAAGTTGGATAGAGCAGAAGAATAAGCTCAGCAAAGAGGTTTCAGCCGAAGTCAAGTATCAGCCTGAACATTTCGGGACATCTGGAGCATGAAATGTATCACAGATTTGTCCAGCATGAGGTTTTCCTCTTATCATTTGGTCAGAAGCTGGAGCCCAACCTCAGCCCAGAGATAGAGTGTAATCTACCAAGCATCTCAGGACGAGGCAGCACCTCTTACATTGTGAGAAATTCTCTGGAGAAGGGCAGCTGTGGACCATAGCACCCAACACTGCCAGCAACTGCAGAATGGAAGTGCCGGCCTAGGAACAGGACTCTGGGCTCTCTGTATTGCCTCTTTTTCTTTCTTCCAGCTCACTGGGTCTCAAGCAATCACTTGGGACAGGCAGCCAGGTTATCAATAACTTGGTCATAGGACCGACCAAGATCTCCATCTTCAGCTCCTCTTGCCTTCCATTTCTGCCAAGTCATACAGCTGGTTCACACAGACTCCTCTCCTTGGGCCAGGTCATACCCCTGGGTCTCCTTGTTTTAGACAAAAGACTGTGTCTTTCAAGATGGAGACATTTGACTATGTGGAAGGCTGCACCAAGGTCAAGTTGGCAAGTATCAGCTTTCAGCATACTTGTGTAACCAAGCAGGACCCATGGGACCCTCCTGGAACAATTCCCCCACTTCCATGTCCTCTGCCTGTCTCTCTCTTTTTTAATTAATTTGTTTATTAATTGAAGGATAATTGCTTTACAGAACTTTGCTGTTTTCTGTCAAGCTTCAGTATGAACCAGCCATAGGTACACATATGTCCCCTCCCTCTTCGGCCTCCCTCCCACCCCACCCTTCTAGGTTGATACAGAACCCCTGTTTTGAGTTCCCTGAGACATACAGCAAATTCGCATTGGCTATATATTTTACATATGGTAATGTAAGTTTCCATTTTTCTCTCTCCACACATCTCACCCTCTCCTCCCCTCTCTCCATGTCTGTTTCTCCATTGCTGCCTTGAAAATAAATTCTTCGGTACCATCTTTCTAGATTCCATATATATGCATTAGTATATGATACTTATCTTTCTCTTTCTGACTTACTTCACTCTGTATAATAGGCTCTAGAACTGGCATCAGATTCATTCCTTCTTAGGGTTGAGCAATAGTCCATTGTGTATATGTACCACACTTCTTTATTCATTCATCTGTTGATGGACACCTAGGTTGCTTCCATGTTCTAGCTATTGTAAATAGCTATTTACAGCAGTAAAAAAGAGTAAAGAGTGCCTGACTCTTTGTAGAAAAGCTTTCACCTCCTAGGCCTCCAAGTTGCGAAGGGAAAATTTAATCAGAGAAGTGAGAAAATGCAGAAAAAAGGAAAACACTCAAGCAAGACAAAATAATAATAGTTCAGGCATCTGACAAAGTCAAGGACATCATCAAACCCCATGTGTGCCCCTCCCAAATTTATATTCTCCTGCTCCTCCCCAGAAGAAACTACTGTTCTAATTTATGTTAATCCTTGTCTTGCTTTGCTTTACAGTTTTTAACCAGATGTATCTATAATTCCTAAGCAAAAGAATGCTTAGTTTTCCCTGATTTCACTCTCTTTGAATAGAATATAACCTGTTTGTTTCTCTGCAAATGCTCTTTAGGCTCAATATCATTGTTTTGAGATGCTTGCATGGGAAGCACTGAGTCACAATTCACTCATTTCTATCACTGTACAGTATTCCTTTGCATAACCACACCAAAAATTTACTTACTCATCCTATTGTTGAGAGACACATTTGGGTTGTTTTCAGTTTTGTATTATTAAAGGTAATACTGCTGCTAATATTCTTATACTTTTGTCCTAATGCACATTTGCAGCAAATTCTTTAAGACATATATGTATAAGTGGAATCATCAGACCATAGGAAATTCACATTTTCAACTTCAGTAGGTAATACCAAGTTGCTTTCCAAAGTGGCTCTATCAGTTACACTCCCACCAGCAGTATAGGAAATTTTCCTTGGCTCCACATCCTTGCCAACGTCTCATGGTATTTTTAGACTTTCTGATGATTGCTTAGCTAGACAGTAAGAAAGCATATCACAAGATGATTTTAATGGGCATTCCATGATTCCCATAGAGGCTAAGCATTCTTTTCTATGCTTATTGGCCATTCATTCTCTAGTGTGAAATTTCTGCTCAAACATTCTGTTTCTCTTTCTTTTGAGCCGTAAGTCTTTTCCTTATTCATTCACAGAAGTTCTTCATTATGTTCTGGACACTGAACCAGTGTCCGCGATGTGTGTGGCAAACCTCTTCTCTTAGTTTGTACTGTGTCTTTTAGTTTCTGTTGTCATTGAAAAAGTAGACATTATTCATTTTCATTTACCTTGCTTTGGCAGTCTTTTTGTGTGTCATAGGATCTTCAGTGTTGTGTTTAAGAAATAACTTTTCAGAAGTCATAAAGATATTCTTTTTCCCATTTTCTTCTAAAAGTCTTAAACTTTTGCCTTTCACATTTAAGCCTTTAATTCATCTGAGGTTAATTTTTGTGTATGGTGTGAACTAGTCATACTTTTTGTTATTTTCCATCTGGGTAACTAGAACCACACATTGAAAAGCTCATTTTTTTCCCCATTGACTCACTCGGTCACCCATCAGTTCCCAGCACATGCATGGGGAGTTTATAAGCTCTTTTTATGTTACCTCAGTTTATTTGTCCATCCCTGTGCCAAGACTACATTCTTTACTCTTATAGTATTAATATTTCATGTTGTTAGTTAATGGGGCAGGTATTTCTCTCTTCTCTTGTTCTTATTTTTCAGGAATCGACTGACACCTCTTGACTCTTTGTTCATCCATATAAATTCTATAACTAACTGGGCAAGTTCCATGAAAACCCCTTTGGGATTTTGACTGGAATTACATTGAATTATAGGGAGCAATTTGGATATAATTGGTATCTTTATGCCATTAACTCATTCTATTCATAAGCATGATATGCTCATCTATTTACTTAGATCTTTTTTGATATCTTTCAAAAAAATTTTGCAATTTCTTCAGAAATGAAAGTGTAATTAACAACACACACTCTGGAAACAGATGCTGAATTTGAATCTCTAGTCTCCAATTTACTAACTTTGCAATATGGATAACTCATTTTATCTCTTTGACTATTAATTTCCACAACTACAAAATGAGACGAATTTATAGTATCTACCTCAGAGAGGTTTTATAAGAATTATATGAGTTAATATAAAAGAGTACTTAGAATACTGCATGGCCCATGATACATGCTGTATATATCTTTGTTTTAATAGCCTTAGGTACGTTATAATTTTTTCTATCACAAATAGCATTTTAATTGAATTTATATTTTTCCCAATTATGCAGATACAACTGACACTTGTGTTAATCAAAACCAGTCAACTTGCTAAATTCTATTATGCATTATCATCATTTTTTGTAGATTATTTTGAGCTTCTTATCATATTATCTGCTAATAATACTGTTTATTCCTTTCTAGTCCTTACACAGATTTTCTTGTCTTATTGCATTGTCTAAAACTTCTAGCATATTGTTTGAAGTAGTAGTGGCAAGAATTCTTTCTTTCGCCAAATGTTGAAGATAACACTTTTAATAGTTTTTCACAGAACAAAAAGTTAGCTATAGATTTCAGGAAGATATAATCTATCAGGCTAAGGAAAATTTCTAAATTTACTAATACATTTTACCATGAATAATTTATGGTAATTGATAGTTGAATATCACATTTGTTATAATTTGCTAATGTAGGAATTTAAAATCATATATTATTCTAGTGTTTTAACTACCCTTACATTCCTGGAATAATATAAATTTGGTCATAAAGTATTATTTTTGGTTTTTGATTCAATTTTCTAATATACTGATTATAATGTATTACACACTAGCCTTGAGTTAAATTGGCCTGTAACTTTCCTTTCTTGTACTGGCTTTGTCAAGGTTTGATATTCAAGATATCCTGCCTCTTTTTGACTCTCTGAAACATGTGAGTTTATAATTTTTTGTCCTGTGAAAGTTTGTAGAGCTCATAATTTACAGAACTGTCTGTGACTGGTGTCTTCTTTGAAGAGATGTTTGTGGATTTGAATCCATGCCCTTCATGGCTATAGAATCATTTACTTTTGAGTCAATTTTGATGATTCTTATTTTCCAAGGAATTTATGTATTTTGTATGAGTTTTGAAATGATTACCATGATTTTTTAGTCTCATTTCTTTTCAATCTCTACTGCTTCAGTACACAGCCGTGCACCCCCTTTCATCCCCAAAGTCGTCTGCTGTTCCTCTCACTTTTAGGTCTTGCAGAGGTATGTTACTTTTACTAAGATTTTCAAAGAAGCAGTGTATACACTGTTCCTTCTTTCTGTTTAGTCTTTGTTTCCCATTTCCTCATTTTTTTGACCTTTGCTTTACTTCCTTACTTCTTTGAGTTTTCTTCTATCTTTATGTTCTACACTTTAAAGTTCAGTGTTTAGCTGCTTGTTTCTTTCTATCCTCACTTTCTTTATAATAAAAACACTTGAGGCCCTAATTTTATCGGAAGCATCAATTTAGATGAATCCCACAAGGTCTGATTTTGAGTAGTTTCATTACTGGTTTTTTTACCATATATTTGTTATAGAGTTTCTTTCATTTCTATTATAGTTTCTTCCTTTTTATTCATTTCTATAATGAATAAAATTCATTATAGAATTTTATATAATTTAATGAATGAAATTATTCATCAATTTCATTGTTGCCTAAGAATGTAGCCTGTTAGTCTAGATTCTTTAAAATGCCTAGTACTTAATCAACTTTTATAAATGTTCTATGTGTGCTTGAAAAGAATGTATATTCTCAGATTATTGGTATAGTGTTCTTTATACATCTCTTCAATCATGCTTGTTAAATGGGTAGTTCAGATCTTCTGTCATTATTGATTTTGATCTGCTTGATCCATCAGTCTGAGAGCAGGATGTTAAAATCTCCCACTTAGACAGTAAATTTGTCAATTTGTCCTTATAGATGGATCAATTTTTCTTTTATGTATTTTGAAGTCACACTATTAGATACATTCAGATTTAGCATTGTGGCATAGTGATTTGATTATTTTATCAATGTGTAATGAGCTCTTTTTTTTTAATTTCTAAAAATGTTTTTGACCTTAAAGGCTATGATATCTGAAGCATATACACTATACCAAGTGTCCTTTAATATTTTCCTGGTGTTTGATTTCTTCCATCCTCACTTTCAGCCTTTCTAGATCCTTGAATTTTGATATTTGTTTTGTAGCTGACATATATTTGGCATATATGCTTTGCTTTATTATTTAATCCCGTTTGGCAGTCTACCTTTTAACCGAAGCATTTAGTCCATTTACACTAATTGTGATTTCTCATTTATTGGGGTTCATCTCTACCATCTTATTTTAACATTTTTAAAAGTTTATTTTTTCCTTCTTCTAGACAGACTTAGTTTTCCCTCCATTCTTGTTCTTCTTATATTGGTTTTAGAAATTATTCCCTCTATTTTTATTGTTTAAATTGTTAAATTCAACATTTGTTACATTTATTAAATTAAAAGTTACTTATCTTAGTTTGAGCTCTCCAGTTAACAGAAACTAAGACAAAGTCTTCGAGGCAGATGGCATATTTGACAGGCAACCCAAAGGAGCAGGAGTCAGAGAATGTGCAGATAGGGAAGAGAAAAGGCCCTTCCAAGGGTCTTTACTAAGGTCACTGCCATGACCAAGGAGGTAGGGGTTTGATTCCGCCACATTGCATGAGCAATGTCTTCAAGGATTATTCATCTGGATAACGGGAAGTGTGGGCATTCCCCATCGGTTAGGAGTTGCCTCCAGTGGCAATAGCTCACCCAAACCTCCGTACTGTCTATACTGTCTGTACTCTGCACTTGAGCCTGTGGGCATCCATGGCTTTGGAGAAGCACAGAGAAGCAAGGAGTATGGTGCATCAGAGTCGGATGCCGGCAGCATGAGTGTGAGGTTGCTGATCACTGTGCGCTGCAGCACAGTGCCTGCACACAAATAACTATCTCACTATTCTCACAAAACACGAGGATATTAGGACGCTTGAAACGCAATCACTCCTATCTGACTTATATATAACTGTCCAAAATTTTGGATCTCTACTGATTTTTTAGTTCACAAATTAGGCATTGTTAATACTGGGTTTTCTAGAAGGGAGTAGGGAGGAGAGATGATTGTTTTCTTTAATGTGCAGAACTCAACACAGACAGTCAAGAAAATGAAGAAACAGAGGAATATGTTCCAAACACAAGAAGAAGGTAAAATTCATGAAACAGGTCTTAATAAACCAGAGATAAGTGATTTACCTCACCGAGTTCAAATTAATGGTTATAAAGGTACTCGTCAAAGTCAGGCAAGCGATGCATGAACACAGTGAGAACTTCAACACAGCCATAGAAAATACCAAACAGAGAAGCCACAGAGGTAAAGAATAAAATAACAACACCGAAAATTCCAACAGAGGGGTTCAACAACAATCTATTAAGGATTTTGGCATATATTCAATGAGATCGGCCTGTAATTTTTTGTTGTTATACTACCCTTGTCTAGTTTTGGTATTAAACTTATAACCAGGTGTATGTTGTTTTGTATGTTAATGCTGATTTATTTTTTTCCATTTATTTTTATTAGTTGGAGGCTAATTACTTTACAACATTGCAGTGGTTTTTGTCATACATTGAAATGAATTAGCCATGGATTTACATGTATTCCCCATCCCGGTCCCCCCTCCCACCTCCCTCTCCACCCGATCCCTCTAGGTCTTCCCAGAGCACCAGGCCCGAGCACTTGTCTCATGCATCCAACCTGGGCTGGTGATCTGTTTCACCCTAGATAATATACATGTTTCGATGCTGTTCTCTTAAAACATCCCACCCTCGCCTTCTCCCACAGAGTCCACAAGTCTGTTCTATACATCTGAGTCTCTTTTTCTGTTTTGCATATAGGGTTATTGTTACCATCTTTCTAAATTCCATATATATGTGTTAGTATACTGTAATGGTCTTTATCTTTCTGGCTTACTTCGCTCTGTATAATGGGCTCCAGTTTCATCCATCTCATTAGAACTGATTCAAAAGAATTCTTTTTAATGGCTGAGTAATATTCCATGGTGTATATGTATCACAGCTTCCTCATCCATTCGTCTGCTGATGGGCATCTAGGTTGCTTCCATGTCCTGGCTATTATAAACAGTGCTGCGATGAACACTGGGGTGCATGTGTCTCTTTCAGATCTGGTTTCCTCGGTGTGTATGCCCAGAAGTGGGATTGCTGGGTCATATGGCAGTTCTATTTCCAGCTTTTTAAGAAATCTCCACACTGTTCTCCATAGCGGCTGTACTAATTTGCATTCCCACCAACAGTGTAAGAGGGTTCCCTTTTCTCCACACCCTCTCCAGCATTTATTGCTTGTAGACTTTTGGATAGCAGCCATCCTGACTGGCGTGTAATGGTACCTCATTGTGGTTTTGATTTGTATATGTTAATGCTGATTTAGATTTACCCATTTATTATTCCTTTGCTCAGCAATCCTTCTAGTACTTAGACTCTTCTTTGGAAATCATCTTCTACCTTCTTAAGTTCAGAACGTGTGGAAAGTCCCTTAGTGAAACCCACTGTCAGTACATACTCCCAGTTTTTGGTTGCTTGAAAATTTATTTTTGTCATCCTTAAAAATTAAGTCTCATTAGATATAGAATCTTATGTTGACTGTACATTCTTTCCAAAATCTGAAGAGCTCATCTCCCAGTATCTGAATTTGATTGTTAATATTGAGAAGCTATCTGTTCAGTGTAATTTTCATTCTGCTGCAGCAATTTGTCTTCTTCCTGACTATTTTAAGTTCTCTTCTTCTTAGGTGCCCTGTAGTGTCACTATGTTGTACCTGGGCATGTATGTAATGAACTCAACGTGTCTCATCAAATTTACAAAATTTTCAATCATTATTTATCCAGGGTGTCCTCTCCCCTCTTCTTTCTTTTGTCTCCTTTTTAAATTTCAATAATAGAGATGCTCAATCTTCTTCCTATACATCCATGACTCTAAGAGTCTCTTTCAGGTCACTTTCAGATTTATATTTCAGTTCACTAAACCTCTCTTTAACTATCCACTGGTAGCTCAGCTGGTAAAGAATCCACCTGCAATGTGGGAGACCTGGGTTCGATCCCTAGGTTGGGAAGATCCCCTGGAGAAGGGATAGGCTACCCACTCCAGTATTCTGGACTGGAGAATTCCATGGATTGTATAGTCCATGGGGTCACAAAGAGTCAGACATGACTGAACAACTTTCACTTCACTTCAAACCTCTCTTTAACTATTCACTAAGTTTTAATTTCATTGCAAAGGTTCTTTTTTTTTATCTCTAGATTATCTGTTTGATACCTTTTTAAATCTCCCTGGTCATTTTTTATAAGCTCTTGATT
The DNA here is from genome assembly GCF_023699985.2 of Odocoileus virginianus. NCBI lineage: Eukaryota > Metazoa > Chordata > Mammalia > Artiodactyla > Cervidae > Odocoileus > Odocoileus virginianus. The sequence goes on along the minus strand of NC_069704.1, from coordinate 41,818,886 downwards.
TGTTTTTTAACACCTTTTGATTTGATCCCAAGGATATATTAAACATCTTTGCTTTGAATTCTCTACCTGCCAATCCCAATATCTACAGTCTTTGTGGTTCTGATTGTGCAGTTGGTGTTTCTGCTGCCTCTTCCTTATGGTGGTTTGTGACCTCATGTGTGTACTGATTTCTTACTGTGAGCTTGTGTTCATAGCATCTTTATCTGAGAGAATCCTCCAGACATGCATTTAGAGTTTGTCTCCAGAGAGTGTTTATTTCTTCCAAATGCCTAGAGACTCTACTAACCTGAAAATACTTAAAACTAAATTTTCAGGTTATAGGTAATGTAAAGTCAGACAACAAATCTGCATGTGGAGAGTTTGTGGGTGAGTTTTCATGGGAGCTACATCATTTTATTATGCTCTGCCCAGAGGGACATGTTTTTTTCATCATCTCCTTCTGTGGGATGTGTAAGTTTTAGGTCTCCCACTGAGGGACCTAGCTTTTCAAGAAACTGCTTGCAATGCAGGAGACCCAGGTTTGATCCCTGGGTTGGGAAGAGGAGTAACAATACATGAGCCCTGGGTGCCTACTCACCCAGAAGACATTAGCTCTCACCTGACCAGGCTTCCGCAGAATATTTAGGGTGAGGGAGGCAAGGAGCAGGCAGGAGATCTCTGGATCCCAGTGCATTGCCTAGAGAGGGAAATGGGGAGTGAAGATTAAGGACAGAAATACAAGTTCGTATTGAGCATGGGAGGCTAGATGCAATGGCATAGCATGGACTTTCTTAGGGAAACTGAGAGGTGGGTGGGGTAAGCAGCAAGAGCACAATTGAATGCTAAATGTAAACCATGGAGTCTTTACTAAGTTGCTGAAACCCAACCTTACTCCTGGGAGAAACATAAATAAAAGGAATGAATAAGATTTGTGTGTTACACATTTGAGTCATAGAATCTCCTAGTCTGGTTTCTTCAGATGAGGAAATAGAACCCAGGTAGGTAAGGATATTTGTCCAGAATCACACTCTGAATGTTCAAATTTAGGTGTTCAGATTCCTAATTCCAGCATTATTTTTATCTTCCAGCATATCCTATCACTCAGTTCAGTTCAGTTGCTCAACTGTGTCCAACTCTTTGAGACCCCATGGACTGCAGCACGCCAGGCTTCCCTGTCCATCATCAACTCCCGGAGCTTGCTCAAACTCATCTCTATCGAGTTGGTGATGCCATCCAACCATCTCATCCTCTGTCATCCGCTCCTCCTCCTGCCTTCAATCTTTTCCAGCATCAGGGTCTTTTCCAATGAGTCAGTTCTTCACATCAGGTGGCCAAAGTATTGGATTTTCAGCTTCAGCATCAGTACTTCCAATGAATATTCAGGACTGATTTCCTTTAGGGTGGGCTGGTTGGATCTCCTTGCAGTCCAAGGGACTCTCAAGAGTCCTCCAACACCACAGTTCAATAAGCATCAATTCATCGGTGCTCAGCTTTCTTTATAGTCCAACTCTCATATCCATACATGACTACTGGAAAAACCATAGCCTTGACTAGACAGACCTCTGTTGGCAAAGTAATGTCTCTGTTTTTAATATGCTGTTTAGATTGGCCATAGTTTTTCTTCCAAGGAGCAAGTGTCATTTAATTTCATGGCTGCAATCACCATCTGCAGTGATTTTGGAGCCCAAAAAAATAAAGTCTGACACTGTTTCCCCATTTATTTGCCATGAAGTGATGGGACCGGATGCCATGATCTTAGTTTTCTGAATATTGAGCTTTAAGCCAACTTTTGCACTCTCCTCTTCACTTTCTGCCATAAGTATGGTGTCATCTGCATATTTAAGGTTATTGATATTTCTCCTGGCAATCTTGATTCCAGCTTGTGTTTCATCCAGCCTGGCATTTAGCATGATATATTCTGCATAGAAATTAAATAAGCAGGGTGACAATATACAGCCTTGACATACTCCTTTCCCAATTTGGAACCAGTGTGTTGTTCCATGTCCATTTCTAATTGTTGCTTCTTGAGCTGCATACAGATGTCTCGGGAGACAGGTAAGGCAGTCTGGTATTCCCATCTCATTAAGAATTTTCAATACTTTGTGGTGATCCACACAGTCCAAGGCTTTGGCATAGTCAATAAATCAGAAGTAGCGGATGTTGGCAATTTGATCTCTAGCATATTCTATAATGTGATTTATACAACACTAATTTACTACTAGGGGCTTCCCAGGTAGCACAGTGCTAAAGAATCTGCCTGCCAATGCAGAAGACTCAACAGATGTGTATTGGATCATTGGGTCAGGAAGATCCCCTGGAAGAGGACGTGGCAACCCATCCAGTATTCTTACCTGGAGAATTCCATGGACAGAGGAGCTTGGTGGACTACTGTCCATGGGATTGCAAAGAGTCAGACATGACTATAGATCCTTACCACTCTTATTATAAGGATTACAGGAAGAAAAAGATGAGGAGCCAGATGTGACTGGGAGACTTTGAGGTGGACGTTTAGATATGCGTGGGAAAATTTTTTAAACCCCTTTTAATATGCAACTGTGCTTTGTGATGCTGAAAGGCAGGGTTGCAGAATAAACAGCTTCCCAAACTTATTTGACTATGGAATCTGTTTTTTAACTGAATATCTCAAGGGATTAATGTTCAGCAGAAAACAATTTGGAAGATACTAGGCTATGTCATTCTGCTCTTCTAATTCTCTAACTCTTCTCAAATGTTTGTTGACTTCATGACAACAAGCATTTCTTGAGCTCAGGCCATTTGCCCTGCACAGTGCTGAAGCAATGAAGGACACCAGGATGAACAAGGTTCCCAGCAATATAACCAAGATGCTTATATTGTCCTAACAACATTCAGACACATGCACACATTGTAACCCTATACAGAATATTATCATGTAGCTTTTGAAAATTACAACCATGTTTTAGGGATTGAAAGGTTGAAGATTTCACAACTGGACAGAATCTTCACATCACTTCATCACTTGGACCGCTGACAGATACCTAAAGTTGACTTCTTCAAAACTGAACCTCTGATATCCACCCACCACTGCACACCAAACGTGCATTTCTTCCAGTCTTCCTCATCTTGGTTAATGACATCTTTCTGTTCAGTTCAGTCACTCAGCCATGTCCAACTCTTTGCAACCCCATGGACTGCAGGCCTCCCCATCCATCACCAACTCCCGGAGCTTACTCAAACTCATGTCCATTGAGTCAGTGATACCATCCAACCATCTCATCCTCTGTCATCCCCTTCTCCTCCCGGCCTTCAACCCTTCCCAGCATCAGGGTCTTTTCAAATGAGTCAGCTCTTCTCATCAGGTGGCCAAAGTATTGGAGTTTCAGCTTCAACATCAGTCCTTTCAATGAACATTCAGAACTAATTTCCTTTCAGGCTAAAATCTGCATAATCATCCTCAAAGCTTCTTTGACTGTCCAACTCACAACTAATCTCTCAGCAAATTTTTCAGCTCTGCCCCCAAAATACATCCAAAATGCAAACACTGGTCTCCATCCTCCCTCCCACATGGGTGCAAATCATCATCAGCTCTACCCTAGATGACTTCAACAGTGTGGACTCCCAGTGTACTAATCTCTCTGCCTTGTGGTTTAGTCACTAAGTCATGTCCGACTGTTTGCGATACCATGGACCCACCAGGCTCCTCTCTCCATGGGATTCTCCAGGCAAGAATACTGGAGTGGGTTGCCATGTCCTTCTCCAGGGAATCTCCCTAACCCAGGGATCAAACCCAGGTCTCCTGTGCTTCAGGCGGTCTCCTGCATTGAAGGTGGATCCTTTACCGACTGAGCCAGCAGCCTGGGTGTCCCTTTATCTTTTCTTATCACTGTGTTAGGCATAATTATTTCAAAATCCAAGTCATCTCACAAGATCACTTGTCTCAAACCCATGTAGTGCTCCTCATTTGACCAAGAGGAAACACAAGCTCTATGATGTCCTGGAAGGTACTAAATGATTTGACCTCATTGTCCTTTGGTTTCCTTTGTTCTACCTACATTGACGTTTTCAGTCTTCTTTCAACTCTTGGTACTTTCCTACCTCCACATCCTCACATTTCCTATTTCATTTTCCTGGACCAGACACTCGTGTGTTCTCTTTGCACTTCCTTCACATCAGTGTTTCACTGTCATTTTCAAATCAGAGAACACCTGTTGTAATCCCATCCCATCCTTAGCTTTCCTTCCCTTGCTTTATTGTTCTCTAAACACTTATCGAATTATTTGTTTGTTTATCATTTCTCTCCCCACTAGAATATAAGCTCCATGGAAGCAAAGATTTTCATATCTGCTGTCTCCTGCTGCTTCCCCAGAACTTAAAGCAGTGCTTCACACGTAGGAGGAGCTCAACAAATATTTGTTGAGTGGAAAATGAACAAGTGTATTGTAAATGTTGAGAGAGCCTTAATGAAGAAGGTGGCATTTGGGAAGAGCTTTGGAAGAAGTGGCTGAGTGAATAGAATATTGACAGGCGCCCTAAAAGCAACTGCACCCAGGTCCATTTCTGCCAATGACTAGGATCTGACCCTGATCCAGCCATAGCCTCTTTTGGTTGGAGTTGGCCTTTAAAAATTTTTTTTCTCTGAATTTAATGACTCTACTTTTTAAAACCTTGGAAAAAAGTTGACATCCAAATAAGCACTTTTAGCATAATTGGGCTATATTCCTGACTTAACAGAAACAATTTAGTCAAATTTTGAATGGAAAATTGCAAAAAATATATGATCAGTTGCAAATGTTAGTAATAATGAAGTTGTTAGTTTTCTCTTAAGCACTCTTTCTTAAATTTAAGTATAGTTGACTTTTTCTTGTTCAGTCACTGACTGAAGTCATGTCCAACTCTTCATGACACCATGGACTGCAGCATGCCAGGCTTCCCTGTCCCTCACCATCTCCCAGAGTTTGCCCAAGTTCATGTACATTGAATCGGTGATACCATCCAACCATCTCATCCTCTGTCACCCTCTTCTTCTGCCTTCAATCTTTCCCAGCATCAGGGTCTTTTCCAATGAGTGGGCTCTTCAAATCAGGTGGCCAAAGTATTGTTTTATATATATATATATATATATATGTGTGTGTGTGTGTGTGTGTGTGTGTGTGTGTGTATTATATAGTATAGTTGATATTCACTATTATATAAAGTACAAGTACAAAACAGTGATTCACAATTTTAAAGGCAGTACTCTATTTACAGTTCTTATAAAATATTGGTGATATTCCTCATGTATTCTTGCAGCTTATTTATACACAGTAGTTTGTACCTCTTAATCCCCTACCCCCATGTGTCTCCTTCCCTCTTTCCTTTCCCCACTGGTATCTCATCGTTGGGCTTTGATCATGAACTTTAGGCTAGGATGAGTTTCTGGGTCTGGGAAGAAAAAAGAGCATGTGACACCACCTGTTTCCTCCAGAATAGCTTTGCTCTTCTCTTGTGGACATTTAGCATTCTGCATAAGATTTCCTTTGAAGCCTTACACTGTTAAAAATGAAAGCTTGAAAACCATTGCCTTTGGTGGTCTCTAAGGCACCTGACCCTCCTTGAAAATTACATCACATGGACCACCCAAGTGGATGAAAGCCACCCAGCAGGAAGAAGACCCCTTTGGCTCAATCTAATCTGAAGTGGGAGGTGTGAAACCACAATTTGTACTGAATCTTGAATTCTGGTCAGTTCAACAGGTCTCCCCAAGGCAGGTATCGGAAAGATGCAAAACCAGCCTCCTCAGTCTAGTTTAGTGGGTGAAGAACAGAACAGACAGCCCCACTTGAGGAATTCAGCAGGTGTCAAAATTCAGTTTGTTCAACTTCCTGGATAAATTAAGAGCCCATGATTCCAGCCTCACACTAATTAAATCATAAGAGAAAATGATAGAGTGAAGAAAGAAGACACTGAATAGTTGAAAGCTGTTGAAAGTCTGCACTAATGATAGCTGATTCTACATTAACATGAATGCCTTTGGTTAACAGGAGAAATGTGCTGAAGCAAAGGCTTTTGTCAGACCAAACACATCTGTGAATAATTGAACAATATTCATGTCGAAGGAGTCAGCAATTTATCACTGACTCGGCCTCCACTTTTAGAAGGAGTGAATAACTTTTTGAGTGAAGATATTAAACACGTGTACACACACACACACACACACACACACACTGCTCTTGCTGCAGAAGAAGGTTCAGAATCCAACAGCTCTTGAATGTGGCCATTAGAAATTATCTGAGTTTTAATTATGCAGGATTCAGAATCTGATGCAACTAACTTGAACCCTCTCTACCGCCACCCCAGTCACCCCAGGGGCTATCAGCCTCAAAGGTCATTGCTCAGACCATCAGAGGCATTTCCTATGGCAAGCGTGCTCTCAGCTCTGGGCCACCAGCCGCCCTGCACCTCAGAGGGGGACACTATCACCAGAACTGAGGCAGCAGGGAGGAGTCAGGCAGTGATGAGAGAAGAAACTAGCAGAAACTTTAAGACAGTCATGTACACAAACAGGAGGTGGCCTCTGTTGGTAGGAAACCAGAGAGGGAGAAGGGCAGTGACTTAGCCAAGGTACACAGTCAGAGTATCACACTGCCCTTTGACGCCTAATGTCTTCAGACAAATGGACCCACAGCCCCCAGCCCCTGCAAGGCAGGGGGTGGTCTGCAAAATAGAGGGGGCTCTGCCAGACCCCCAGGAGGGAGACACTTGGAAGCACAGTGAGGAGTGTAATTACTAGCCTCTTGAATGCATCATGGACCCTGGGGATAGGCCCTGGGATCTGCCAGCAACTGCTTCCTGAAGGGAAGAGGTCTGGAGTTTGACTCCAAAGGGAGAAGGGAAAGGCAAGGCAGCCTTGAGTAGAAATCTCCACCTTCCACATCCACGTATGTGGGTGTATACACACACATGTGTGTGTACATGTGTGTGCATGTATATGTGTGTGCATGTATGTGGCTACATGTCCACACATGTGTGTGTTCCTGTATGTGTATATGTGTATGCAAGTGTGTATTTGTGTATGGATGTATATGCATGTGGGTATGGATACGCATGTCTGTGAGTGTATATATCTCTGTGTTACATGTGTGTACACGTGTGTGTGTGGATGTGTTATGTGTGTGCATATGTATATATGTGTGTTATGTGTGTATATGTATTGCGTATTGTGTGTGTGTTTGTATGTACATGTCTGTATACCCGTATCATGTGTGTGTGCGTGTTTGTGCGTCTGTGTGTATGTTTCTATCTATGGCCATTTCTTCCAGAAGATCAGAGACAATTAACTTAGGCCACAGGTGGAGGAGCTGCCTTCCCCTGGAGAGTGATTGTGAGAGAGGGACAGCGGCATTGAGAGAAGTGAATGCCCAGGGATACCATTTGGGAGTTGAAAGTAGCTCCAAGCAGAGCCCTCTCTGATGACCCCTCTTGCCTGGCCCTGGCCCCAAGCCCACAGACAAGTCCCCTCAGATCCACAGCCTGCGCCGTCCTTACAGTCATTAATGAAGCTCCACTCTGCTCTCAGGGAGGGCAGAGAGGCCAGGAGGAGCGGATGAGTACCAGATGGAGCCCAGCGGTAATGCAGTGGAATAAAAATAAAGCCAGCAGTGTCTTGCATTAAAAGTGAATCTTGGGTGGGTACACAGTTCTCATCAAGCTGGACCCCGAAAACCCTGAGTCTTGTAAATGCTGCACCCCCCCCCCCACCCAGTGCCATCGCCCTGCAGGCCGCCCCTCCACAGCAAATGCATCCACATTCGTGGGTTTCCCAGCCCGGGCACAAACATGGGCACATAACTATTCATTCCTGCCCCCCAACACCCCAACAACTTTTCACCCTGGCAAAAATTTAAGCTAAAATAAAGAATTAGTCACTAACAGGCTGCGTAGTCTTGCACAGTCATGCATTTTTCCTGGGTCTCTAGTTTCACACCCATAAAATGAGGTGCAGGACAAACAGTCTTCAAAGATTCTGCCAGTTTTTGTAGCTTTCTTTCTGTCGATCATAAAGAGCAAAGTTGAGGAATGTAAGCAGAAGGGCCAAACCCATGGTCCGTCTCCACCTGTTCGAGAAGATGGACAGTTTTCTGAAAACTTAGTCACAAGCAGCCTCAGGTTTGGACCTCCCACTTTCTCCACCCTACCCGCATTAGCTGTTCAATTCACCAAACATGGTCAGCACCATGTTGTTTAGGGCTGTTTCACAGATGCAACTGACATGAACTTTGACTGAAAGGAGAAAATAGAATCTATGACTTTCTCCAGCTGGGAAATCTGAGGATTCACTAGCTTCATGCCCAGATTGACCAAGAGGCCCAAAGATGTCCCCAGGACCCTAATGTTCATCCGTTAACTCCATTTGTTTGGGGCATCTCAGGCAGGGATCCTTCAGGCTGGCCTGTGGCTGCCCCAGTCCCTCCACTCTTACCAGTTCCATTCCGGGAGGACATAAGGCATTTTCTTCCAGCCGCTGTTCAGTCGCTAAGTCGTGTCCAATTCTTTGCGAGCCCATAGACTGTAGCCCACCAAGCTCCTCTGTCTATGGAATTTTCCAGGCAAAAATACTGGAGTGGGTTGCCATTTCCTTCTCCAGGGGATCTTCACAACCCAGCAACTGAACCCGCAACTCCTGCATTGGCAGTTGGATACTTTACCACTGAGCCATCAGGGAAAACCTTCTCTTCCAGTAGCTCCCACAAACATCCTAGATTTGCACAAGTAGATGAGCCAAGCTCAGGAGCCCACCTCTCTGAGTGGGGAGGGCTGGGGGTGGGGCAGAGTTTGGGTGGAGGTGGATGTCATGGTTCATGGTAACACAGGAAAGCTTGGAACTCAAGATGGGTAACACCTAAAAGGAGTGATGGAACCCATTTGCTCTGGGATTTTAGTCATAGAATTTTGTAGCAACATGAATCCTCCTATCTCCTCTTCCTATTCCCTCTTGGCTTCCCACCGGGGATAAGGGTTATAGTCACCAAATGAGAAATGGGAGGTTACTTGATTCATGCCGGAGACAGTGGGTCAGAATCTCTTAAGAAGGAAAGATGGGCGGAGACACATGGAGCATCAGCAAAGAACACAGCCCACATCATTGGGTGCAGGCTACATTCAGTCCCAGGCCCTCTGATAGGAGCATCACCATTGTTCATGCTGTACATTAATTGCAACCAGATGGTGCTCTCCTGACCTGGGTAAGCCAGATCCTGGAAACACCACACTCCAGGCTTTACTGTCCAATCTTGCCTTCTGGGTCCCCCGTCCCCCACCCCCTGTCCCACACAGCCTTCCCTCCCACCACCAGGCAGGTGGCTCCGCCTTCTCCGAGGCATCTGCAAGAACAGACTGACTGAAAACGACAAGAAATCTCACTCCAACATCAAACACGGCCTCTTTGCCCAGAAATCTCAATTTGTTTTCAGGCTGAATGTTACAGTTTGTAAATAACATAAAATAAATATATGTTGCTGTTTTTTTACACTTAATACCGTGACAGCTGAAGAAAGCTGGGGAGCACAGTCTGCACCAGGCAGGCAGTTTGCATTTAGAGAGGTGAAAAAAAGGAGCAGAACTCACACGCAGCAAGTCTTTGGTGGGATCAGACAGGAGTCACTGTCATCCAGCTTATTTGCCCCGTCTGCCCACAGGCCCTCCCTACTGCAGTGCTGGTCCTCTGAATAAGAATCTGGACGTGGACATGCCAGACCTCCTCCCAACGAAATGGATGGACTGCAACCTTGTCCTTTCTTCGTGCCCACTGCAGTTAAACACGCACACACAAGGCGCGTGTGCACTCTCTCTCATCCCTGTCTTACTCTGAAACCTTGTCTCTGATAGTTTCCTTCTTCCTGGCTAAAATACCTCCTTCCCTTCACTTCTTTGAGTTGCACCCTTTCATGAGACTCAAGGGGCTTCCTAGATGGCACTACAAGTAAAGAATCCACCTGCAATGCAGGAGAGATGTGGGTTTGACCCCTGGGTCAGGACGATCCCCTGAGCAGGAAATGGCAGTTCACTCAGTGTTCTTGCCTGGAAAATCCCACGGACAGAGGAACCTGGTGGGCTACAGTGCATGGAGTCGCGAGTTGGATGCAACTGAGCGCACACACAACAACACGACCCAAATCCAGCACCCCCTCCTCCAGGAAGCCCCCTCTCCCTCCCAAGCCCAAGCCCAGGCAAACTATCTCTGTGGAACTCCAACCACACCTCATGTGTGTACCCCTCGAATGCGCCTCACGGTGTTGGCTTTTTCAGGCCATTATCATGGCAGTAAGAGGTAGGAGCGCCTAGGAAGGCCGCAGCACTCAGCGTCCCACTGGCTCAGGTGGGATCCTGGCTCTCAAGCCTGGGCCATGCCATAGCGGTCACCCACAGGCCATGTATTTAACCTCACTGTGCCTCAGTTTCCTCTTCTGTAAAACTCTGATGATGATACTGCTGTTACCTGCTGCACAGGGTGGTTTAAGAGTTCAGAGTGACTGCCCGTCGACACTCAGAACAGCACGTGGCCCAGGAAAGCTGCTAGCATGACCCCCTCTCTCTCCCAGCTCAGTAAGGGCTGGGGCCGTCTTTTCTGTCGGCTCCACCACTGCGCATGCTCAGTAGTGCGTGTTGAAGGCGAACCGGCTGTATACATGCGGAAACAGCTTAAGGAAGTAGGAGATGTGAGGGTGGCCGCGGTGCAGGGGGCCCTGAAGACCCAGGCAGACCAGCCTGCTTCCCTTCCCTCCCCCCTTGAGAACGTGTGTACCTTCCTTTCTGCCTTGCAAGCCCCATTGCTTCTGAGAGAAAGGCTAGTCCTCCTGATGCTTATTTTATAAACCGCTTTCTTTATGTATACCTGGGCTGTCCCATCCCAAACCCACAGAATAGCAAATACACTTTTATAAAAGAGCAGGCTTTCAATGGAAACAGTATCCATAACATCCAAAGAAGGCAGGAGGTAAGCGATGAAATTAAAGATAAACATGACGGGACCGGAGGGCAGAGGAAGCGTGTAGTGGTGCGGGCAGGCTGTGGCAGGACCGGCAGGGCGGCTGCATCTGAGGGGGCAGGGTCTGGACGGAATCTGCAGCAGGTTCAGAAGGTAGGGGATGAAAGCTCAGGCAAGCCAGGGAGACCGGCAGATGCCCAGGAGACACGAGGTGAGGGAAGAGGGGAAGAAAGGCCAGATGGAAAAAAGAAGGGAATACATAAGCACTCTTAGCAGAGATTTCTGTTTCAGATCAAAGGCCTTCCCTGGTGGCTCAGTAGTAAAGAATCCACCTGCAATGCAGGAGAGACGTGGGTTCAGTCCCTGGGTCAGGAAGATCCCTTGAAGAAGGAAATGGCAACCCACTCCAATATTCTTGCCTGGAGAATCCCATGGACCGAGGAGCTTGGGGGCTGCAGTCTGTGGGGTCGGACAGAGTCGGACATACTTAGCAACTAAACACATACACAAAGGGCAGAAGAGGAAGAACTTCCTTCCTCCTTTACTTCCCCTGCAGGCGGATCTTGGTAAGACAGTCACAGGGCTTCCCAGGTGGCACTAGCGGTAAAGAACCTGCCTGAAGATGCAGGAGACACAAGAGAGGGGCTCGATCCCTGGCTGTGAAGATCCCCTGCAGGAGGGCGTAGCAACCCACTCTCTTGCCTGGAGAATCCCAGACAGAGGCGCCGGAAGGGCAACAGTCCACGGGGTCACAAAAAGCCGAACACGGCTGAGTGGCTGGGCACACACAAGGTGGTCACAACACCACCTCAGTGTGGGGAACGGAGACGGTGGCAGCATGACAACCTGGCAAGCAGTCCCTCTGAGACTGGTTATGAACTGAAATTAGTTGCGATGTTTGTGACACCCAGAGCATGGTCGTTATCAGCTATATATTCTCATACACCCACAGCAGAGTCGATGTCAGCTATGTAGTCTCGTGGCCATCATTATCACTGCACTCAGAGTGTGCACATCCCATCACCCTGGAGATCAGGTGTAGAGGATACACGGGTCCATAGAGAAAGCCACTAACCTGACGAGAGAGGAGGATGGCTACAGAGACAGGACAATTTCCAGGCAGGTGAGGAGGGAAGCAGATGTCACCAGGGACCCCCTAACTACAAGGTCAGAACATGCGGGCTGATCTTGGGGGGATCAGCCTGCATCTTCTCTGTGCCACTCGGGGCTGGGATTACCTGGAGTGAGTCCTGAGGCTCCAAGCTATGGCCTTCTGTGCCAGTCAGACCTGTGGGGAAGCAGCCAGGGAGAGACACTCCAGTCCCTACCATGGTTCTGCATTCACAGCCAGCCAGAGCTGCCCTAGGTCTTGGGAGAGGCTACCTCTTATCAAGGTCGCTCTGGAAATTCTGCCTTTAAATCGTTTCCTGGTTCAATCTACTTTCACATTTATAATACAGCAGAGATCGACAGGGCCGCCGCGTGGAAAACGTCTGCAGCTTTTCATTTCCTGGTATGATTAGGGGGATAATCACTGTGCTTGGAAAAATAATAAAGCCAGGGGCTGACGCGAGATCAAAGCAAAGAGTCCAGCCATGTCCACAGGCCCAGAGATGCCATGACACAGACTCAAGCCTCGCCTAGGGGTGGGAGAGGCGAGAGGCCCTGTCACCCAGCCTGTGCAGAGGGTCGCTTGGATCAGGCCTGCAGCTGTCTGCTCAGCATCAGCACCAACTGTACCAACAGGGAATTGTCTCCATGCTGGCCCACGGGCCCTCACCCAGGAAGGGAGAGAGCTGAGCATGCTGGCTGGAGGGGGAATGGCAGACAAAGTGGAGATCAGAGTTGCTGACAGCCGTCTGCTCACAACTGCCCCCGGCCTCCATGCAGCCAGAGAATGCAGAAGGCGATAGGTGCTGGGGAGCAGAGCTCGGTGTGGCCACGCCAGTGGATTTTTCTTTCTTTTTTCAATTTATTTTTGGTTTCATGGGCCTTCACTGCTGTGCAAGGGCTTTCGCTAGTTGCAGTGAGCAGGGGCGAGTCTTCGTTGCAGCGCACGGGCTTCTCTTGTTACGGAGCACAGGCTCTAGGCGCGTGGGCTTCAGTAGTTGCAGCTCTCAGGCTCAGTAGTACTGATTCATGGGCTTTAGTTGCTTCGCAGCATGTGGACTCTCCCTGGACTAGTGATCGAACCCATGTCCTCTGCACTGGCAGACAGATTCTTAACCACTGGGCCAACAGGGAAATCCCACACATCATTGGCCTCTTAGAAAGGGGGCCTGGGGATGTGAGGGAGGGGCTTAGGAAAGGAGCCACAATAAAGGACAGTGCCAGCTCTACCCTGCTGGCCAGCACCCCGGGCTGGATATGATTTCCCATCTGCCTGATGGAGGGAACAATTCCAGCCTCACCTCTGGACATGTGAGGAGTCAGAAGGCAAAGACAAAGATGGAGTATTCATCCTGAGAAGTGACTCCAATGGGACTGGCCGGGCAGGGCTGCTCCCAGGGGGCCCAACGGAGGAGCCAGGAAGACAGAGCTTCAGGGTAAATGGGAAAAGCTTGTTTGGCCCCAGAAGCACTGCGCTTGCCCTTGGAGTTGCAGGAGACAGGTGGAGATCCAGCAGGGAGGGAGTCCCAGCTGAAGAACCCAGGGGTGCTCCGAGCCTCGGAGGGAGAACTGGGGCTGCACCGTGGGTCCCTGCCTGCCCTCAACACAAGCCACGACTCCCCTCACTGCAAGTCATCGTGCCCAGATGGTACCAGCCACGCTCGCTGTCAGATGTGCGTTCTTTCTATCCTCCCCTCTCTGGGTCTCCGACCCCACATCTGTAATGAAGAGATTGTACCCACCACAGTCTGAGCCCCTCAGAATGTCTATCCTGAGTGTCACCGAGAAAGGTGGTTACTTGAAGGGCAGAAATTAGGGCTGGACTTTCAGGGAATTGTTGCAACTTTTTATTGCATTTACTAATTGACATGTTTCCCAACCCCAACATAACTTCTCTGAAGGCAGGAATGTTGTTTCAATTGTCTCTGTACTGCCAACTCTTAGATCACTGTCTGATGTCTATAATACAAAAATGCCACAGTCTGATTTTATGAACAAGTGCCCCCTGGATGCCAGGCTTTAGTAAGCCAGTCAGCAAGTCCAAAGTCACCCAGATTCACAGCTAATGGCTAGACATCCCTTCAAAACACATGGGAAAGAAAGTATAAGATGTGAACCCTAAAACCTGGTTACAAGCCCTAGTATAGTAACAATTTTGTTTACTTTTAAATCTTTATTTATTTACTCCTGGCTGTGCTGGGTCTTTGGTGATGTGCTTTCTCTAGCTGCAGCGAGCAGGGGCCACTCTTCGTAGCAGCGTGTGGGTTTCTCGTTGCAGTGGCTCTAGGTTCACTGGCTTCAGTAGTTATGCTCCACGGGTTTAGTTGCCCCATGGGCTTAGTTGCCCCATGGTCTATGGGCTCTTTCCAGACCAGGAATTGAACCCATGGCCCCTGCTTTAGCAGGTTGATTCTCAGCTACTGGGCTACCAGGGAAGTCCCAACAATTTTATTTTAGAAAAGACAAATATGGGGTGCGGGGGCCGTGGGGGCTGTGGGGGGTTTGCACTGAAATCTCTCCTATCAAGAGAGAAATCTGGGGAGCAGAGAAAAATCCTTTACATGGTGTCATTCACCCCCAGAAGGCCCCAGGTTAATGCACAAACATGTTGTAATGAAAGTCAGGCCAGGATAAAAGGAGAATGTGCCTTTAACAAAACAAGGTCAAGGTTATTTCTCCAGGAGAAGGGATGCATGAGCTGGTTTTCCCCAGAGTGGTGGGAGAATTCCACATATAACCTCTACTGGAAAAATCTATCAAGAAAATTTATTTTCAAGGAGGTAAGTTCCATTTGCCTTCAGGAGTCTCGAGAGGGATACCAGCCAGGTTTGGCAGTAGGGACAGCTGGGATGCAGGTCTGAAGCTGCAGCTGCCCAGGCTTATCTCTGGCCTCTGCCACCCCTCCCCCTTCTAAAGTAGCAAGACTGAGCCCAGAAGACCCACTGGCATTTATCTGGAGCATGGGCTAGCAGAACATGTAGGATTCAGGGGTTGGGGCTGGGACCTACTTTGGTGATAGTCGGTGAAGATGGGGTGATCCAAGGGCAGAAGGCCAAGACCTGGATGGGAAGGCTTAAAAAGACTTATAAACAGAGGAACAAATGTGTGGTTACCAAAGAAGAAGGGTGAGGACAATAAATGAGGAATATGGGATTAACAGATATGTGCTACTATATATAAGGTTTGGCTTAGATGGTAAAGAATCTGCCTGCTATACAAGAGACCCAGGTTCAGGTCTATCTTATATATCTATAAAATAGATAAGCAATGAGGATTTACTGTATAGCACAGGGAATAATATTTAATATCTTATAATAATCTATGATGGAAAATAATCTGAAAAAATTATATATGTGTGTGTGTATATGTATATGACTGACTCACTTTTCTGTACACCTGAAACTAACACAATATTGTAAATCAACTCGACATAAATTTTTAAAAAGAAAGAGAGGGCACTTGAGGAACATAAGAACTTAAAATAGGGGTGGCTGGGGAAAAGTGGAGCCTGCTGGAACAAGGACATTTTTTAAAGAAAATCCTACCCCTGTGTGAAATAAGGGATCAAGCTCACTCTTAAACCCTCCTCACTTCAGTTCAGTCACTCAATCGTGTCCAACTCTTTACAACCCCATGCTGGACTGTAGCACGCCAGGCTTCCCTGTCCATCATCAACTCCCAGAGCTTGCTCAAACTCATGTCCATTGAGTCAGTGATGCCATCCAACCATCTCATCCTCTGTCATCCCCTTCTCCTCCTGCCTTCAGTCTTTCCCAGCATCAGGGCTTTTCCCAATGAGTTGATTCTTCGCATCAGGTGGCCAAAGTATTGGAGTTTCAGCTTCAGCATCAGTCCTTCCAATGAATATTCAGGACTTATTTCCTTTAGGACTAACTGGTTGGATCTCGTTGCAGTCCAAGGGACTCTCAAGAGTCTTCTCCAACACCACAGTTCAAAAGCATCAGTTCTTTGGCACTCAGCTTTCTTTATAGTCCAACTCTCACATCCATACATGACCACCAAAAAAGCCATAGCTTTGACTAGACAGACCTTTGTTGACCCTTCTAGAGTCAAATAAGTGCTTTAGTGTTCATGGGAGGCCATGATGCCTGCTGCCCAGGGAGGTCAGGTAAGGCAGAACTGGGACAGGAGGAGCCTGCTCCGAGGTCACTCAACAGACACAGTCTGCCTTAATGTTGATTACCAAAAGGTGATCCTACAGACCCGCAGATAAGAGGGCCTTCCCTAACCTATGCATCCTTGTCCATAAACTGTGGATGATTGATACCGCATCTCCACACACACCAAGTGCACGTAATAAGGTGGCAGAAAGAACTTTGTGAACAGAAATCCACTAACCAATAATGGGGAAGACCACAACATACCTCCATCATCTGTTCTCTGGCTCTCTCCACTATGACCTTAGCCCCAACTTGGCACAGGTGATCAAAAGCATTTTCTCCAGGCAGCTTTTGACTTTACCCCTGCATCCTTCATTTGCTGTGTGTGGCTCAGACAGTAAACAATCCGCCTGCAATGCAGGAGACCATGGTTCAATCCCTGGGTAGGGAAGATCCCCTAGAGAAGGGAATGTCAATCCACTCCACTATTCTTGCCTGGAGAATTCCATGGACAGAAAGTCTGGCAAGCTACAGTCCATGGCATCACAGAGTCAGACACAAACTGAGTGACTAACACTTTTACTTTCTTCATCCTTCACAAAGTTTTATGGAGAAGACTCCTTCCTGAGCAATGTCGATATCCTTCATCTCTCTCCATTAACATCTTCTCTCTGAGGCATCTTGTCCACCACTTTAACTAAAGAGCCTCTTGATGAGGGTTAAAGAGGAGAGTGAAAAAGCTGGCTTCAAACAACATTGAAAAAACTAAGATCATGGCCTCTGATCCCATCACTTCATGGTAAACAGAAGGGGGAAAAGTGGAAGCAGTGACAGATTTGTATTTTCTTGGGCTTCAAAATCACTGTGGACAGTGACTGCAGCCATGAAATTAAAAGACATTTGCTTCCTGAAGGAAAGCTATGACAAACCTAGATAGCATATTAAAAAGCAGAGACATCATTTTGCTGACAAAGGTCTGTATAGTCAAAGCTATGGTTTTTCCAGTAGTTGTGTGCAGATGTGATAGTTTGACCATAAAGAAGGCTGAGCACCAAAGAACTGATGATTTTGAACTGTGATGATGAAGAAGACTCTTGAGAGTCCCTTGGACTGCAAGGAGATGAAACCAGTGAATCCTAAAGGATATCAACCCTGAATATTCACTGGAAGAATTGATGCTGAAGCTGACGCTCCAATACTTTGGTCACTTGATGCAAAGAGCTGACTCATTAGAAAAGACCCTGATGCTGGGAAGGATTGAAGGCAGGAGGAGTAGGGGGTGGCAGAGCATGAGATGTTTAGATAGCATCACCCCTTCAGTGGACATGAATCTGAGCAAACTCTGGGAGACAGTGGAGGACAGGGGAGGCTTCACTGTTCTGCTGCTGTCCATGGGGTCACAAAGAGTCAGACACAACTTAGCGACTGAAAAATGACTACGACAAAGATGCTGAAGTCCAAGATCAAGATTCTACAGGGCTGTTTTCTGAGACATCTCTCCTTGGCTTGTGGACGGCCACCTTCTACCCGTGTCTTCACAGTCTTCTTTTGTGCGTGTCTGTCCAAATCTCCTCTTCTATACCAGTCATTTGGATTAGAGCCCAACCTAGTGATCCACTGTACCTTAATCACTTCTCTGAAGACTCTGTCTCCAAATCCAGTCACATTCTGAGGTGCTTGGAGTTTGAGCTGGGGTTGGGCGGGCACACATTCAGCCCATAACAAGGCTGGTCCCTGTTTAAGAGCTCCACGAAGCCTTTTCTGAATACAGCCTCTGCATTAAGCCAAAAGAAGGGGAGGGGGACTCCGTGCTGCTCTATAATTCATAGCACTGCCCTCACCCCGGGTCCCACCCAGACTTGGCCATCAGAAGGGCAATACCCTCAAACTTCATTTCTGGGTCCCCAGCACCTCCCACAGTCCCTAAGAAACAGCGTGCGTGCATGCTAAATCATTTCAGTTGTGTCCGACTCTTTGTGACCCTATGGACTATAGCCCACCAGGCTCCTGTATCCATGGGGTTTCCTAGGCCAGAAGACTGGAGTGGGTTGCCACGCCCTCCTCCAGGGGATCTTCCTGACCCACGGACCAAACCCTCATCTCTTTTGTCTCCTGCATTGGCAGGCAGGTTTTTACCACTAGCGCCAACCTGGGAAACAGCAGTGCTCAGTAAATATCCAGGGAATAAATGAGAGATCAAAGATGTGCCGTGCTCTGTCTTGGTTAAAGACAAAAGCTATCCTCGAGTTTAGTTTAGAGAAGGATGGTTCCAACACATATGGTATAACACGTGAGTAAAGGCCAGGTTTGATTTCTTGCTCCCTTTTATTGTGTAATCAATAACTTCTGAAAATCCTTAAAAATAAGCTGCAGGGCAAGACTAAGGCTCAGAAGAGTGGAGAACAGGAAGACGTCTAAGGAGCCTGCAAAGGAGCATTATTAACATGATGTTGGTTTTACAAGGGATATCAATATTAATAGCAATATTAGTGCCAAAATGCATCGGCCTCAATATTTTGCAGGTGCTTACAAACACCTTTAATGGGTGATGACAGATGGGTAATTTCAGGGTGGAACTGAAATGGACTATTATGAGGGTTGAGAAAGGTGAAGCAAAGCATATGTGCTTCTCCTTAACAGGATCAGTCTTCGATCACCCCCACCCCGAGCCTCGCACGTTTTGCCCTGAACAGCCCCACATACCAGGGTTACAGGCCCAGCAGTTCTCTTCAGACGCTAAAGGGCAGAAGGATAAAACTATTCAACTTATGAACTATGTGTCTTAAAAGTTATTCCTGCATGTGAGTGAGGTGTTGACTGCAGCTTGATGGATATGCTGCCTCCTCCCACTTTAAGCTGGAAATGTTCTGCAAAAAGTGACAAGGATCTAGGTTGTTTGAAATTGCATCCTGCTGCAAATGCCCAGGGGATTTACCCTCTGAAGAGATCTTTTGGCAAAATTATTTATATAACCTAGAATCCTTTTGTGAAACGAATACAGGTGTGTTCTCCCTTAAGCAAATCTAATTTACAAATTCAATTTAATTCAGCAAATGTTTATTGATTACTTTTTCTGTACATAGGGCATTGTGCCAGTACAAGTGATAAAAAATGTATTTAAGATGTGATCCCTACCCTTAAAAACTCATATTCTAACAGAAGGAGGCAGACATATAACTAATACTTCTACCGATATGGTATTGCTACAGTGAAGATGCATTAAAAATTCTCTGGGGATCAAGACAAATCAAACAATTCATTCATAATGGAACAAGCAAGGAAAGTTGCAGAAAGGAGGGGATAAGTGGGATGGGCTTTGAAGTTTGAGTAGGAGTCCTCCAGGCTGGAATGCAGCCATGACCACCATGATAAGTAATCAGTATTCCTACATCTAGAACACACAGGGAGCAGGGAAGGATCAGGAAGGAGAAATGGAGAGAAATATCCCAGACAGACAGCATGCTCTAGAAGGATCTGATTCAGTCAGACTCAAGTTTTTATTCCTCTCTGATTTAGCTGTTGTACCTAAGAGGTCGCCACAGAATTCTGGTAGCTAGCAAGCTCTTCTACCACGTTGACAAATGACTCAATTTACAAAAATTTGATTTATGTACTTAGAGGAACTCATTGATTTTGTGGAGAGAGGTACATTTGTAAGGAAAGAATTGTTACGTCTGAGTGTTCACAAAGGATAAAGGAAAGGAAGATGCTTGCTGGAATCCAGTGTTCTGCTATACTGTTTCACATAGGCAACTCCAGGAAAGGGAGGCTTGGAAAGACTACAGCCACTTAGACTGGATATGGGTTAAGACGAACATGTCCACTTGAACTGAAACTCATCTGAATCTGTCAGAGTAAAATGCATGAAGGAAGCCCTGGATCCAGCCCAGGAGGTTCACAGTGCTGCATTAAGGAGAGGCTACTACATTTCTCTGAATGTTCCTCTCAGCTGTGTTGACCGCTCCCCTTGTAGGTTTCAGATTTCACAGTTCACATTTCTCACTTGTTCTGTGACCCTCTTTTGTCCATCTTCCACCTTCTCCAAGTTTTGTTATTTTTAGAACCCGACTGATGGCCAGATGGAGCAAACTCTTCTTTATCATTATCAGCATTATTATCATCACAATTTTATTCCCTTTGGACTGTTGTAGCAAAAATATTATGGATTGGAGAACTTATCAACAACAGAAACATATTTTTCACAGTTCTGGAGGCAAGGAAGTTCAAGCTCAAGTTTCCTGGTTCGTAGACTGCTCTCTTTTCCCTGTGTCCTCTGTCGGGGAAGGGACAAAGAACTCTTTAGGGCCTTTATAAAAGCACTAATTTTATTCATGAGGGTTTCACAATTATAACCTAAAAATCTCTCAAAGGCTCCACCTTCTAATACCACCACATTGAAGGCTATGGCTTCCAGATATGAACTTAGAGCTCAGCTGGGTGTTCAGTGGTGACCTAGATGGATGGAACGGGGGTGGGGAGGGAGGTCTAAGAGGGAGGGGAAATTTGTATGTATATAGCTGATTCACTTCGTGTACAGCAGAAAATACCGCAACTTGTAAAGCAACTCTACCCCAATTAAAAATATATGTTTAAAAAAAAAAGTTTGATCAGGACACAAATATTCAGTCTATAGCAATCATCATCACTTTTTTGGCATATAGTTTGAAAACTATACCCTCTTTCATTTGATGCCAGCCAGAACCCTGAATGGAATGCAGGCTACTATCCCCAAGTTCTAAAAGAGACATCAGTGGCTAAAAGAGGTTATTTAACTTGTCCAGAGGTCACACAGCTAACTACTTGCAGAGATAAACCTAAAACCAGTTCTCTTGGCATCCCATGCAAGGTACCCCCACCTACACAACACTGCCTCCAGAGAAGATGGACTCAGCCTTATACATGAGCAAAGCAGTGGGCTAGCTATCAGGTGTGAATTGAGAGACCTTAGGAAGACCTCCCACTTTTCAATTTTTTCCTAGCTAACCAGTCACAAGGCATGAAATTGCACCATTTGATACTGTGTGGGCATGTGCGATAAAGATAAATGACTTCAATTTATAGAGTTTGTAACTTTTCTAAAGTCTTTCTACATGTTTTACCACAAAATTCATCTTGCCAGAGGGCAAGGGCTATCTGGGTTTGAGATTCTTTCCACCGCCAAGTGCAACTGACCCAGGTAGAAGTAATCAGCACTTCCGCACAAAGTCTCAAGACAGAGAATTTCCAGGGCCAGAAACAATAAAGACACACAACAATACAAGGCTTCCGCATCCTCAGCCAGCTGGCAGCTCTCCTCTTGGGCACAAAATGGCTGCAGCCGGCAGCTCCTTGCATCTCCTCATGCTGCGGTCAGAGATGGGAGAAAAAAAGTGTCTCTCTTTATATGTCTCAATTTCTTTAAGAATTTGTAGAAAGTGGTTTCAGACACCTCCAAGTAAACACCCCCTTACATCTCATTAACCACAGTAGAGTCACAAGCCCACGAGCCCTAATCAGACCTGGCTGAAAAATTGGAATTTTCTTGATTGACTTTATCTGCATAGCATTCTTCCCGTAGAGAAGGAGCAGGGTCAATAAAGCATGCTCTACCCCAGCACTTGAATAAAATCTGGGTTTTGTTAGCAGGAAGAAGGTGGAACGATGCCTAAATAGAAAACTCACAATTTGTTTCTCTTGTTCAGTCACTAAGTTGTGTCCAACTCTTTGTG
Organism: Odocoileus virginianus; assembly: GCF_023699985.2. Taxonomy (NCBI): domain Eukaryota; kingdom Metazoa; phylum Chordata; class Mammalia; order Artiodactyla; family Cervidae; genus Odocoileus; species Odocoileus virginianus. The sequence continues at coordinate 41,797,026 of NC_069704.1, read as the reverse complement.
ACCCCAAGGACTGCAGCACACCAGGCTTGCCAGTCCTTCAATATCTCCTGGAGTCTGCTCAAATTCATGTCCAGTGAGCCAGTGATGCTACACAACCACCTCATCTTCTGTCTCACCCTTCTCCTACCCTCAATCTTTCCTAGAATCAAGGTGTTTTCCAGTGAGTTGGCTCTACACATCAGGAGGCCAAAGTATTGGAGTTTCAGCTTCAGCATTAATCCTTCCAGTTAATATTTGGAGTCAATTTCCTTCAAGATTGATTGGTTTGATCTCCTTGCAGTCCAAGGGACTCACAATGTCTGCCATGTATCCCCAATTTTCAGAAGGAAAACAAAGATTCAGAACCTTCCAGAGCATTCCTCCACCCCGGGAAGAGTAGACATCTCTCCCAGAAGCACCATATGAAGTTATTATCAGCTTATAGAAGTATAACAATTAAGTTTTATAATGCTATTACTATTAACACCTTTACTCCTATATCACCCATTATTAATCCTATCAGGTGTCTGGTTATTAAAAGGACTGTTGTAATTAATCTCAAAAAACTCTAAATTATGTTTCTAAATGATCACAACACAAATAAAGTGCAAAGTGAGTATGGGCTTCCACAGAACAGGAACTCAAACCTAAGAGGGGCCTGCTGAGGTTGCAGTGGTAAAAAAGGCACGGAGGCAGAGGGAGGAGGGGCTGAGACAGGGGCTCCTCACCCATCGCCCAGTGTTGCCTTCAGTGGCCCAAGGGAGGCTGTGAGCCTGAGAAAGTGATATGGGTCATGATGACTATAGACAAGAAGCAACTCTTAGACAAGATGAAGTCAGAAGTCAGGGGCTTACCCAACACTAAATCCTCTGGTAGGGCAGTTCTTTTTAATGGTAAACATTTCCACTTGTGCTTATTATTCTTTAGTCGCTAAGTCATGTCTGACTTTTTGTAACCCCATGGACTGTAGTCCGCCAGGCTGCGCTGCCCATATAATTCTCCAGGCAAGAATACTGGAGTAGATTGTCACTTCCTTCTCCAGGGGATCTTCCTGACTCAGAGTCTGAACCTGTGTCTTCTGCATTGGCAGGCAGGTTCTTTACCACTGAGCCACCAGGGAAGCCCAAAACATTTCCACTAATAGCACCAAATTGCAAGTCTTGCTTTCATCCACCCCTTTATCTGCCTGCTATTACATTTGTGATTGCTGGTTTGAGTCAGGATCAGTAGCAAAAGGGGGAACACAAGGTGTACCAGCTCCCATCCTCACGGGTTAATGTTTCCTAATTACCAACTGATAGTAACCTTCAAGATTTGAGATCAAGAAATCAGACTTCCTGGTATTTCTTGGATACCACCCATACCATATAATTCTGCATTTTTCATAGCACTTTGTGTATTTTAAAATAATTACGAGTCACTATAATAATAAGTGAGCTGTTTGTGGGTTGTAGGATTATCACAGAATTTTCTGTTAAAATATACAATAAATGCATGGTTAAATTTTGTTATAAGCCAAAATATTATGACAAGATTATATACTTCCATGATACGTAAAATGATCTCTCATAGATCTCTTATACCTATTTGATAATCAAAAATATTAAAAGAAGCAAATAAATGCCAAATAAAAATCATTTAAGTAGATATACACAATAGAATATTTAGTTCAGTTCAGTTCAATCGCTCAGTCGTGTCCGACTCTTTGCGACCCCATGAATTGCAGCACGCCAGGCCTCCCTGTCCATCACCAACTCCCGGAGTTTACTCAAACTCATGCCCATCGAGTCGGTGATGCCATCCAGCCATCTCATACTCTGTCGTCCCCTTCTTCTCCTGCCCCCAATCCCTCCCAGCATCAGGGTCTTTTCCAATGAGTCAACTCTTTGCATTAGGTGGCCAAAGTACTGGAGTTTCAGCTTCAGCATCAGTCCTTCCAATGAACACCCAGGACCAATCTCCTTTAGGATGGACTGGTTGGATCTCCTTACAGTCCAAGGGACTCTCAAGAGTCTTCATTAACACCACAGTTCAAAAGCATCAATTCTTCTGTGCTCAGCTTTCTTCACAGTCCAACTCTCACATCCATACATGACCACTGGAAAAACCATAGCTTTGACTAGACGGACCTTTGTTGGCAAAGTAATGTCTTTGCTTTTAATATGCTATCTAGGTTCATCATAACTTTCCTTCCAAGGAGTAAGCATCTTTTAATTTCATGACTGTAGTCACCATCTGCAGTGATTTTGGAGCCCCCAAAAATAAAGTCTGTCACTGTTTCCACTGTCTCCCCGTCTATTTCCCATGAGGTGATGGGACCAGATGCCATGATCCTAGTTTTCTGAATGTTTAGCTTTAAGCCAACTTTTTCACTCTCCTCTTTCACTTTAATCAAGAGGCTCTTTAGTTCTTCTTCACTCTCTGCCATAAAGGTGGTGTCATCTGCATATCTGAGGTTATTGATATCTCTCCCGGCAATCTTGATTCCAGCTTGTGCTTCTTCCAGCCGATCATTTCTCATGATGTACTCTGCATATCAGTTAAATAAGCAGGGTGACAATATACAGCCTTGACATACTCCTTTTCCTATTTGGAACCAGTCTGTTGTTCCATGTCCAGTTCTAACTGTTGCTTCCTGACCTGCATACAGGTTTCTCTACTCGGCCATTAAAAGGAACACACTTGACTCAGTTCTTATAAGGTGGATGAACCTAGAGCCTATTATACAGAGTGATGTAAGTCAGAAAGAGAATAACAAATGTCATATATTAACGCATATATATGGAATCTAAAAAGATGGCACTGATGAATCTATCTGCAGAGCAGCAATGGAGACCCAGACATAGAGGACAGACTTGTGGACACAGAGGGCAGGAGAGAGAGAGTGGGGTGTACTGAGAGAGGGGAGCACTGAAATATACACAGTAACGTGTATGAAATCAGAGAGCCGGGGGATTCATTGTATGATGCAGGATGCTCTGCGACAACCTACCAGATGGAATGTGGTGGGAGCGGGGAGGGAAGTTCAGAGGGTGGTGACATATATGTACCTATGGCTGAACTAAAATGGACTGGAATGGGTGAATTTAACTCAGATGACCATTATATCTACTACTGTGGGCAAGAATTCCTTAGAAGAAATGTAGTAGTCCTCATAGCCAACAAAAGAGTCCAAAATGCAGTACTTGGGTGCAGTCTCAGAAATTGAAGAATGATCTCTGTTCATTTCCAAGGCAAACCATTCAATATCATAGTAATCCAAGTCTATGCCCCAGCTACTAATGCCAAAGAAGCTCAAGTTGAAGGGTTCTGTGATGACCTACAAGATCTTCTAGAACTAACACCAAAAAAAAAAGATGTCCTTTTCATCATAGGGGACTGGAATGCAAAAGTAGGAAGTCAAGATACCTGAAGTAACAGATAAGTTTGGCCTGAGTACAAAATGAAGCAGGTCAAAGGCTAACAGAGTTTTGCCAAGAGAATGCACTGCTCATAGCAAACATCCTCTTTCAACAACACAAGAGATAACTCTACACATGGACATCATCAGATGGTCAATACCAAAATTAGATTTATTATCTTCTTTGAAGCCAAAGTGGAGAAGCTCTATGCAGTCAGCAAAAACTAGACCAGGAACGGACTGTGGCTCAGATCATGAACTCCTTATTACCAAATTCAGACCTAAATCAAAGAAAGTACGGAAAACCACTAGACCATTCAGGTATGACCTAAATCAAGTCCCTTATGATTAAACAGTGGAGGTGACAAATAGGTTCACAGGAGTAAATCTGATACACAGAGTGCCTGAAGAACTATGGATGGAGGTTTGTGACATTGTACAGGAGACAGGGATCAAGACCATCCCCAAGAAAAAGAAATGCAAAAAGGCAAAATGGTTGTCTGAGGAGGCCTTACAAATAGCTGAGAAAAAAAGAGAAGCTAAAGGCAAAGGAGAAAAGGAAAGATATATGCATCTGAATGCAGAATTCCAAAGAAGAGCAAGGAAATATAAAAAGCCTTCCTCAGTGATCAGTGCAAAGAAATAGAGGAAAACGATAGAATGGGAAAGACTAGAGATCTCTTCAAGAAAATTAGAGATAACAAGGGAACATTTCATGCAAAAATGGGCTCAATAAAGGACAGAAATGGTATGGACCTAACAGAAGCAGTAGATATTAAAAAGAAGAGGCAAGAATAAACAGAAGAACTATACAAAAAAGATCTTCATGATCCCAGATAGCCATGATGGCGTGATCACTCACCTATAGCCAGACATCCTGTAATGCAAAGTCAAGTGGGTCTTAGGAAGCATCACTACAAACAAAGTTAGCGGAGGTGATGGAATTCCAGCTGAGCTATTTCAAGTCTTAAAATATGATGCTGTGAAAGTGCTGCACTCAATGTGCCTGCAAATCTGGGAAACTCAGCAGTGGCCACAGAACTGGAAAAGGTCAGTTTTCATTCCAATCCCAAAGAAAGGCAATGCCAAAAATGTTCAACCTACTGCACAATTGCACTTATCTCACATGCTATCAAGGTAATGCTCAAAATTCTCTAAGCCAGGCTTTCAACATTATGCTAATCAAGAATTTCCAGATGTTCAAACTGGATTTGGAAAAGGCAGAGGAACCAGAGATCAAATTACCAACATCCACTGGATCATCGAGAAAGCAAGAGAGTTCCAGAGAAACATCTACTTCTGCTTTATTGACTTGGCTTGGACTATGCTGAAAGCTTGGACTATGTGGATCACAACAAACTGTGGAAAATTCTTAAAGAGATGGGAATACCAGAACACCTTACCTGCCTCCTGAGAAATCTGTATGCAGGTCAAGAAGCAACAGTTAGAACTGGACATGGAACAACAGATTGGTTCCAAATCGGGAGAGGAGTCTATAAAGGTTGCATATTGTCACCCTGCTTATCTAACTTATATACAAAGTATATTATCATGTGAAATGCCAGGCTGGATGAAGCACAAGCTAGAATCAAGATTGCTGGAAAAATTAACAATAACCTCAGACATGCAGATGACACCAACCATACGGTAGAAAGTGAAGAGAAGCTGAAGAGTCTCTTGATGAAAGTGAAAGAAGAAAGTGAAAAACCTGGCTCAAAACTCAATATTCAAAAACTAAAGATCATGGCATTGGGTTCCATCATTTCATGGCAAATAGATGGGGAAACAATGGAAACAGTGGCAGACTTTATTTTCTTGGGCTCCAAAATCACTGCAGATGGTGACTGCAGCCATGAAATTAAAGATGCTTGGTCCTTGGAAGAAAAATTATGACCAACCTAGACAGTTTATTAAAAATCAGAGGAATACTTTGCTGACAAAGGTCCATCTAGTCAAAGCGATGGTTTTTCCAGTAGTCATTTATGGATGTGAGAGTTGGACTATAAAGAAAGCTGAGCACTGAAGAATTTTTTATTTTTAACTGTGGTGTTGGAAAAGACTCTTGAGAATCACTTGGATTGCAAGGAGATCAAAGCAGTGAATCCTAAAGGAAATCAGTCCTGAATATTCATTGGAAGGACTGATGCTGAAGCTGAAACTCCAATATTTTGGCCACCTGATACAAAGGACAGACTCATTTGAAAAGATCCTGATGCTGGGAAAGATTGAAGGCAGGTGGAGAAGGGGGAGACAGAGGATGAGATGGTTGGATGGTATCACCAAGTCAATGGACATGAGTTTAAACAAGCTGCAGGAGTTGGTGAAGGACAGGGAAGGCTGGAGTGATGCAGTCCATGGGGTCACAAAGAGTGAGACACAACTGAGTGACTGAACTGAACCACAATATACAATTTTTAATATTTAAAATTTTAAAACACTCCAAGCATTCATTGCCCTATCCAAGAGTCTCAGTCTCTCTTTTGGTGACAAATACTTCAGACATGGGACTTCCTATAGCTCAGATGGCAAAGAATCTGCCTGCAATGCAGGAGACCCAGGTTGGATCCCTGGGTCAAGAGGATACCACGGAGGGAGAAGGAAATGGCAACTCATCCCACTATTCTTGTCTGGAAAATCCCTTTGACAGAGGAGCCTGTTGGGCTACAGTCCATGGAGTTGCAAAGAGTCAGACACGAGTAAAGAATACACACATTCCAGACATAGACAATTTCTCCCATCTTGCATTGACCTCGGTCAAATTGGTAAGAGTATGTCCAGTAGTAGCAAATTCAAGTTGAGAGGTAGGGTTGTTTTATATAAGCTCCTTTCCATTTTCAATGACAAAAGCATTTTGTCTGTTTGATTTGATTTTGGGTGGGTCTTCGAATTCATTACTGCTGCTGCTAATTCAGATTCTTAAATTTGTTTCTGATTTAATGTTTCAGTATTTCCTCAACAACATCTTCTCTTTGCATTTCCCTGTTCAAATATTTGCAAAAGAACGGTTAAACTACAGTAAATATTCGAGCCATAAACATTTTTGGGTAGTAATGAAACAAAATAACATCCGGACTTCCTAGCAAGCACTCCTAACAGCAGCGCACAGAATCACATGCTGAAATTGCCAACTTAGAGTACTATTTCACTTCCAAAACTTATTATTTCTTAGAACACCGTCCATAAAGTAGTCCATGAGTATAAGCTGACTAATATTTATTTTATTTGCAGCAATGACTTGGCATTAGCACAGTCAGGGTGGCAAATAACTCTTCTCTCCTGGCAAAAACTGGAACCAAGGCTGACTGATGGGACTTTGATATTCCTCCCTACCTGCTCCTGTCCTCACCCCTCGAAACTCTGACCTTCACCTTCAGCTCTTTGGGTCAGCGTCTCCTGCTCTAGTTTTCGACTTTATGTCAACAGATTCTTTCAAAGCAGTAACATCTCTTCATTGATTGTTGAGCTTCGATTCTCACAAGAAACTTATAATACTTTCTACAATTTTCCCAGTTTCTCAACTGACTTTTCTCAGCATTTGGAAAAAATGCACATTTCCTGTGAAATACTGAAAAAATCATTTCTACCTCGAATACATTCATCAGGCAAAAGCTGGTGGGTCCAAGGCAGATGCTGAAAGAGGATGTTTTGATACTCTCTCCCACAGCCCAGGCAGAAGGGCCAGAGGACCCAGGGCACCCCATTCTCACTCACAGTTCATCTCCTCTCATGAATCCTGGCCCCTCTTTGCCTAACCTGCTATCCCCAAAGCTCACCCAGACCTACCTATGGTAGGAATCTCTGTCCATGAGATTCTCCAGCCAGTAATACTGGAGTGGATTACCATTTCCTTCTCCAGGGACTCTTCCTGACCTGGGGCTCAATCCCTCCTCCCTTACATCTTCTGCACTGGCAGGTTCTTCACCACTAGCACCACCTGGGAAGCCCAAAGTTCCAATTACCTGGTCTTTGTTGCAAAAATTCTTATATATCTTTGACTCCTCCCTTGCCTCTTCAAAGCAGTCTCTCAGAACCATCAGAGATACTGTGTCCTGGGTTTAAGTCCTCAAATAATACATAACTCTCAACTTTTAGGCTGTGCACTTTTTTTCAGTCAACAAAAGTATTAGCCATGAGCGTGGTCTAGTTGCCACTATGACAATTTAATTAAAGCAATGCAGACTAAGGTGTGAATCATACATCAATGTCCACTGATTTTTAGTGTGATGCTGACTAAATCACTTCATCATATAGAACCTCCATTTTTTCATCTATAAAATGAAGATTAAAATTCCAGCTCATAATTTTTATTTATTTTTTAAAAAATTTTATTGGAACTGGAGCCCATTATACAGAGTGAAGTAAGCCAGAAAGATAAAGAACATTACAGTATACTAACACATATATATGGAATTTAGAAAGATGGTAACGATAACCCTATATGCAAAACAGAAAAAGAGACACAGATGTACAGAACAGACTTTTGGACTCTGTGGGAGAAGGCAAGGGTGGGATGTTTTGAGAGAACAGCATTGAAACATGTATATTATCTAGGGTGAAACAGATCACCAGCCCAGGTGGGATGCATGAGACAAGTGCTCGGGCCTGGTGCACTGGGAAGACCCAGAGGGAGCAGGTAGAGAGGGAGGTGGGAGGGGGGATCGGGATGGGGAATACATGTAAATCCATGGCTGATTCATGTCAATGTATGACAAAACCCACTACAATATTGTAAAGTAATTAGCCTCCAACTAATAAAAATAAATGAAAAAAAATTTTTATTGGAGTATAGTTGATTTACAATACTGTGTTAGTTTCTACTGTACAGCAAAATCAATCTGCTATGCATTTACATATATCAGCTCATATTTTAGCTTCTTCCTCCATATAGGTCATAATATGCAAACAGTGCATTTAGCTCACTACCAAAAAAAAAAAAAAAAAAAAAACCTTGACCAAAAGGTGGGCAGGAGATCTAAATAGATATTTCTCCAAATAAGGCATACAGATGGCCAAACAGCACATGAAAAGATGAAATCATTGGGGACAATGATTGCAGCCATGAAATTAAAAGATACTTACTCCCTGGAAGAAAACCTACGACAAACCTAGACAGCATGTTAAAAAGCAGAGACATCACTTTGCTGACAAAGGTCTGTATAGTCATACCTGTGGTTTTTCCAGGAGCCATATAGAAATGCAAGAGTTGGACTATAAAGGATGCTGAGCACCAAAGAACTGATGCTTTCGAATTGTGGTGCTGGAGAAAACTCTTGAGAGTCCCTTGGACAGAAAGGAGATCAAACTAGTCAATCCTAAAGGAAATCAACCCTGGAAATTCATTGGGAGGACTGATGCTGAAGCTGAAGCTCCAATGCTTTGGCCACCTGATGCAAAAAGCCACCTCACTGGAAGACTCCGATGCTGGGAAAGATTGAGGGCAGAAGGAGAAGTAGGTGACAGAGGATGTGATAGTTGGATGGCATCACTGACTCAATAGACATGAGTTTGAGCAAACTCCAGGAGATTAGTGAAGGACAGGGAAGCCTGGCATGCTGCAGTCCATGGGATAACTTAGTGACTGAACAACAACAACATTACTCATTATTAGAGAAATGCAAATCAAAACCAGTTCGTGATATTTTTGAGATGAAACAATATAGGTATAAAGCATAGAGCTGTTCAGTGCTAGGGAACTGTGAGTTTTCCTCTTCTTTCTCCAAAGGGAATTTGATTTGAATTTTAAAGGAAGGCGATTTTGAGAGCAAATAATCATCCTCTAGCAGCTACTGAGATTGCAGTCCTAACCCTCGGGAACAGAATCCACTATATTTGCAAATCCAAACGTGAGCAAGTGTCAGCAAATTCCTCTCTCACTCCCTAAAAGGTCCATACTATCCCCTAACGCTGTGTCAATTCAACTAACTTCTCACTCTGCATACTTCCAAAGTAGGACCAACATGGAGAGAGTGAGTCCACCAACTCAATGCCTTTACCCGCTGGCGCTGCCCTCAGCTTGGCCTGAAGTAGATGCTCAATAAATGTTTGCCAAATTGAATTTTCTTCTCCCTGGATTAATCACTGGCCAAAGCAAGGAGCTAGCCTCCAGTGTGGCTCCAGTGTCCACAAACTTTATGAGTCATGTCTTCAAAAGCCTTGCAGCAGCCCCCCCCTTCCCTTGCCTCTGACCTCTCCTGCTTCTTCAGCATGTTTATGGACATAATTACAGCACACTATTGATTTCCTGACAGGCGCCTTGATGCAACTATTTTACAGAATCAAGCTAATTTCAAACATTAAGGTTTTTATGGGCTCTGGCAGACTCAACCTAAGAAGTCATTTTTTCTCCTCCTTGGGCACTCCTGCCTCTTCTCAGAACATTTCTTCTCTTGGTCCCTCCTTCCCTGAAGCCCAGCTGAGCTGCTTGCAATCCACGGTCTCTGTCTTTTCCTTGAGGCCCCACTCTGATGGCCTTGTGAGTTGACCGGTCATGTCTGGAGAAAACAGCAAGGTCTTTGAGGTCCCAAGAAGTCATGGCAGTGCATCTGGGTGGTGGGGCAGTGGGAGATAGAACCCAATTATTCCTCTAATTTAAAGAAAAAACAAAACTTTTTATTTCCAATTGAAGTATAGCAAGTAAGTGCAAGTGAAGTTGCTCAGTCATGTCCAACTCTTTGCAACCCCATGGACTGTAACATACCAGGGTTCTCCATCCATGGAATTTTCCAGGCAAGAACACTGGAGTGGGTTGCCATTTCCTTCTCCAGGGGATCTTCCCAACCCATGGATCGAACCCAGGTCTCCCACATTGCAGGCAGATGCTTTACCATCTGAGCCACAGGGAAGCTAATCAACAATGTTGTGATGGTTTCAGGTAGACAGCGAAGGGATTCAGCCATCCATGTACATGTACCCATTCTCCTGAAAACTCTGCTCAAATCCAGGCTGCCACATAAATTCGAGCAGAGTTTCCTATGCTATACAGTAGGACCTTGTTGGTTATCTATTTTAAATATAGCAGTGTGTACACATCCATCCCAAATTCCCTAACTATCCCTTCCCTTGTTCCTCCCCTCTGGAAACTATAAGCTCATTTTCAAAGTCTGTGAATCTGCTTCTGTCTTGTAAATAAGTTCATTTGTATTGTTTCTTTTTACTGGGCTTCCCTGGAGGCTCAACAGGTAAAGAATCCACCTGCAATGCTGGAGACCTGGGTTTGATCCCTGGGTTAGGAAGATCCCCTGGAGAAGGAAATGGCTACCCACCCCAGTATTCTGGCCTGGAGAGTTCCATGGACAGTCCATGGCATTGCAAAGAGTTCTTTTTAGACTCTCAAATAAAAGGGTTGGCATTCAACATTTCTCCTTCTCTGTCTGACTTCCTTCACTCAGTATGACAATCTCTAGGTCAATTCATGTTGATGCAATTGGCGTTATTTCATTCTTTTTAATGACTGAGTAATATTCCATTGTATACATGTTGGTATTCCTCTAATTTTTAAAGCCTGGGTCTGCTATTACACTCGGAATACATTTCTGGACCCACTGAAATTTCCCTTCCCTACATGCATCTGCTAATTAATGGTATGCAGTATTTCAAGAGACATGATCTTATCTAATCTACATACCAATCCTGGGGTTGTGCTATTATGTCCATTTTACAGATGTGGGAAATGAGGCTGGAAAAGTAAAGCAGCTTGATAATTCAAAAAAAGCAACAGCACACATATGAACATCGCAAAAAGAGTTCACATGGGCATTTCTTCTCCCTTTGGAGATACAGAGTTGCAGAGTCAAGACTGAAACAGTTCGACTTCTCGTGCCAAGCTCTTCCCTCTGCACGGCTGCTTCCTTTCTGTTCTCAGGCCCATACACACAGTTCTCCCTCACGGTCTTGGCCAGGCTATTCTTACAGAGCCAGGATGGTCCTCCCCTTTTGTCCAGCTCACATGTGCCCTGGACGGCATGACGGAGCCCTCCCCTACTCCTACCTCTACAAGGAAACTTTCCCTTGGAAGTCCATCTTTCTGTGACACTCTCTACACTGGAACACTCTGGACATGTCTATTAGATAATAATGCACATAAGTAGACATTTAATAAAGTTGTTCTAGTCTTGGAAGTCCCTGAATGTAGTGTATCTGGATTGGTTGAAATCCATCACCCATTCCCAATAGATGTCAACATTCCAATTTCTCAAAGACCACCATCCTACTCTGAGGAGCCATAGGACACCAGGGAAGTTGAGTTCAGCCCTGCTTCCAGGAGTGGGACCCAAGACCAATGTCTGGCCAATCAGTACATCTACGTGACCTGAGCGGTCCAATCAGAGGAAATATCTAGACTGTAGAGAGATTGGCTCTTCCTAATGGGTGTGAAAGAGAGGTGAGAGGCTGCCAACAGCAAAGCCAAGACAGAGGAAGCAGTCAAGAACTGATCAGAGAGAGGAGAGAGAGATGAAAAGAGCAATTAGGTCAAACACTTCAAGCTGCAATATCAGACCTTGCCTGAAGCTAACAAAGCCCTTTCTCCAGTCTTTTCATTGACAGGAGTCAACTCATGTCTCTTTGTTTAAACCAGTTTCAGTCAGGCTTTCTAGCCCCAGAGGGTTCTAACATATATATATTTGAATAGCGATATTGGTTCTACAACAGTTCCTATCAACCTAGAGGCAGCACGACTCTCTGTTCAGACTTCTTTGTTTTAAAAGAATATATTAAAACCATTCATCCTTTTGTGACTTATAGGATTTTTGTTTTTTCTGAATACAAAAACATCCATTAGAGACACTAGAGAAATCCCACCACTACTAACAACAAAAATGTACTTAATTTTATTTTAAAATGTATGTTTTATAAAATTGGGATGAATCATCTTACTGTGTGTGTGGATTCACAATTCCTACGTCAGTCACTTGATGAAGGTAGATAACTTCAGGTGAGGGGGAATCAGTAGCTGTATTCGGGTTCCCTGAGGGCTCAGTGGTAGAGAACCCACCTGACAATGCAGGAGAAATGGGCTTGATCCCTGGGCCGGGAAGAGCCCCTGGAGAAGGACAGAGCAACCCACTCCAGTGTTCTTGCCTGGGAAATCCAATGGACGAGGAGCCTGGAGGGGTACAGTCCGTGGGGGTGACAAAACAGTCAGGCAAGACTGAATGACTAAAGGACAACAGAAAGTAGCCAGACTGCCTGTGTTAAAACCCCATCTCAATCGGAGAAGGCAATGGCACCCCCCCCTCCAGTACTTTTGCCTGGAAAAGCCCATGGACGGAGGAGCCTGGTGGGCTGCAGTCCATGGGGTCACTAAGAGTTGGAGACGACTGAGCGACCGCACTTTCACTTTTCACTTTCATGCATTGGAGAAGGAAATGGCAACCCAGTCCAGTGTTCTTGCATGGAGAATCCCAGGGACAGGGGAGCCTGGTGGGCTGCCGTCTACGGGGTCGCACAGAGTCAGACACGACTGCAGCGACTTTGCAGCATCAGCAGCTGTCATTAATATGTATGTGACCTTGAACAATTGCTACAAATCCTGTCATGTCTCAATGACCTCATATGTGAGAAGGGAGTAATGATAGCACTTGATTTATAGGAATTTCATGAGAATTAAAATATTTTGTGTGGCTTCTGAATTGTGGTGCTGGCGAAGACTCTTGAGAGTCCCTTGGACTGGAAGGAGATCAAACCAGTCAATCCTAAAGGAAATCAACCCTGAATATTCACTGGAAGGACTGATGTTGAAGCTCCAATACTTTGGCCACCCTGAGCAAAGAGCCGAATCATTGGAAAAGACCCTGATGCTAGGAAAGATTGAAAGCTAAAGGAGCAGGGGGCGATAAAGGAGATGGTTGGATGGCATCATGATTCAATGGACACGAGTTTGAGCGAACTCTGGGAGATAGTGAAAGACAAGGAAGCCTGGCGTGCTGCAGTCCATGGGGTCTCAAAGAGTCAGACATGACTTAGCAACTGAACAACAACATTTTCTGTGATATCTGCATATAGTCATGTAGTAATAGCTCAATTTTTGACAAACTGGGTTTGAGAGATTATGGCTATTCAAGAAAGCTAATAGCGCACATTCTTTGTGGGGATCTGTCCTGTGCCTTAGAGGGTGCTTAGTTGCATGCCTGGCTCCTACATAGTAGATGCCAGTAGCACTCGCCAACCTACCAGCCTTTACAACCAAATTGTCTCCAGGTGGACAACACTCCCAGCTGAGCATCACCATGGCATGGCATTTCATCACACAGCTCTACTGTCTGTTATCATTGTATAGCTCAAATGTAAAGACCGTTGTTAGGTGACAGTGGTACTGAAGTTTCCTTATACTGTTACAATTTTAATAAGAATCCCTTTGGTATTTTAACATCACATAAAATATTGAACTATTAGTTCAATAATAGTAAATGATATTACATTAATTTTTATTAAATTCTCCAACAGATTTTTTTTTAAGGGCTGTTATTTCATCAAATCTCTTTAGGGCATCAACTGAAATTTTCTCTGCCTCACTGACCTGGATTATATTAATAGAATTTGTAGCATTAAATCATTCTTGTATTCTTGAGATAATGCCTAAGTGGACACATTATAGCATTCATTTTTTAATATAACAATGAGTGTGATGTGATGACATTTTATTTAAGGAATGTTATTTCAAATACATAAAACAAATTGAATCGTGTTTTTTTTACCTTAGCTTCATTATTAGGGTTAGGTTGTTTTTACAAAATAATTTTGAAAGTTTTCTATCAATATCTTTTTATATGATTGGAAATGGTTAAATTTCCTCTAAAAATTACATATTTCTTGAAATTTGATCAACTAAACTGACCAACAACAAAGTCAAGAGCATTCAGAAGAAAGTAATGCTACAGCAATTTTTTTTTAGTAATTTCTTTACATTCTCAACATTGAGCCAATTTTGTGATCAATATCATGTAAAAATCATTACTTTTAATAAAAAAATTTTGTAAATAGTATAGAAGACAATATATTAATCTTATATATTTATCTTATGTAACATGTTATAATTTCAATATTTGTAATGTAGCTCTACCCACTTTATAATACTATCTAATTTTGTACATTTCTTTTCTCTTTTTTCCTATTACACTTCTAGATCTACATACTACTATTCTAATTGAAGATAATTCTTAGGTTTTTCCTTCTATTTTATGTTCTTTGTGCTGCTTATTTAAATATTTAACTAAGCATTTCATTTTACTTCTAATGTACAGTAAAAGTATTTAGCCTATGATTTTTCCCTTTTGTATAGCTTTGATTTTCACCATAAGCTTTTACATAAAATGTTCCAATTTTTATTTCTTTATAAACAGTTTATAATTCTTATGACCCGACAGTTATTACACTGAACAGTTTCTAGTTTTCAATGTGCCTTCTAAAAACCTTTATTTTACCTATTCATTATTGTTTGCAGGTTAGTAACCAGTTCTCGAGAAAGCAAGAGAGTTCCAGAAAAACATCTATTTCTGCTTTATTGACTATGCCAAAGCCTTCGACTGTGTGGATCACAATAAACCGTGGAAAATTCTGAAAGAGTTCAGAATACCAGACCACCTGACCTGCCTCTTGAGAAACCTGTATGCAGGTCAGGAAGCAACAGTTAGAACTGGACGTGGAACAACAGACTGCTTCCAAATAAGAAAAGGAGTACGTCAAGGCTATATATTGTCACCCTGCTTATTTAACTTACATGCAGAGTACATCATGAGAAACGCTGGACTGGAAGAAGCACAAGCTGGAATCAAGATTGCCAGGAGAAATATCAATAACCTCAGATATGCAGATGACACCACCCTTATGGCAAAGAGTGAAGAGGAACTAAAAAGCCTCTTGATGAAAGTGAAAGAGGAGAGTGAAAAAGTTGGCTTAAAGCTTAACATTCAGAAAACTAAGATCATGGCATCTGGTCCCATCACTTCATGGCAAATAGATGGGGAGACATTGGAAACAGTGGCTGACTTTATATTTGGGGGCTCCAAAATCACTGCAGATGGTGATTGCAGCCATAAAATTAAAAGATGCTTACTCCTTGGAAGGAAAGTTATAACCAACCTAGACAGCATATTAAAAAGCAGAGATATTACTTTGCCAACAAAGGTCCATCTAGTCAAAGCTATGGTTTTTCCAGTGGTCATGTATGGATGTGAGAGTTGGACTGTGAAGAAAGCTGAGTGCTGAAGAACTGATGCTTTTGAACTGTGGTGTTGGAGAAGACTCTTGAGAGTCCCTTGGACTGCAAGGAGACCCAACCAGTCCATCCTAAAGGAGATCAGTCCTGGGTGTTCATCGGAAGGACTGATGCTGAAACTGAAACTCCAATACTTTGGCCAACTCATGCGAAGAGTTGACTCATTGGAAAAGACCCTGATGCTGGGAGGGATTGGGGGCAGGAGGAGGAGCGGATGACAGAGGATGAGATGGCTGGATGGCATCACCGACTCGATGGGCGTGAGTTTGAGTGAACTCCAGGAGCTGGTGATGGACAGAGAGGCCTGATGTGCAGCGGTTCATGGGGTCACAAAGAGTCAGAAACGACTGAGCAACTGAACTGAACTGAACTGAACTGAACTGAACTGAACCAGTTCTACATAAATAACAATGTTCACTATTTAAGGAGATTTTCTTTTCATTTTTGTCTCTCTTCTAAGAATGGTTGAAGGAAAGCTCTACTGCCTGTTCACAGGGCTAAAGTTTTGCTAAGCATTTTTATTAAGTAAAAGTTATTAGTTCTATTTTTCATGTACTGTACATCCTCATTTATTTTTCTTTGAACTGGGGAAATCTTCCAAACTTTATTTATTTTTAATTGAAGGATAATTGCTTTACAGAATTTTGTTCTTTTTTGTCAAACCTCAACATGATTCAGCCATAGGTATACATATATCCCCTCCCTTTTGAATCTCCGTCTCATCTCCCTCCCCATCCTCCCCCCTCTAGGTTGATACAGAGCCCCTGTATCTTCAGGACTTTCCATCCAAATGCAGAAGAATACACCTTCTTCTCAAGTGCACATGAAACATTCTCCAGGATAGACCACATCTTGGGTCACAAATCAAACCTCAGTAAATTTAAGAAAACTGAAATCATATCAAGCATCTTCTCCAACCACAATGCTATGAAACTAGGTATCAATTACAGAGGAAAAAACTGTAAAAAACACAAATACATGGAGATTAAACAATACATTTCTAAATAATAAACAGGTTACTGAAGAAATCAAAAGGAAAATCAAAAAATTTCTAGAAACAAATGACAATGAAAACATATCCTCATATACTTTTTGTTTGCCTCACCTGCCCTATTCTAAGAAAAATACATTGTCATTCCTCCACAAATATTTTATTATTTTTTCCTCATAGTTCTAATGCTTTTGCATAAGATATCTTGATACTAAATTATTTGGCATTATCTTCTGTGTGGCTTATGACTGCTACATTTTTATTCTAGATTTTATGTTCCATCCATGTTACATAATTCTCTTTGTGCTTCCAGTTCAACTGTTGTTAATACTGCCATTCTTGCATTTTGTATGTGTCCTCCTGATATCTTTTGCCAAGCCTTGTATTTTTATCTTCCCCTGTCAATCATTTTGTATTAGATTTACATCTTGTAAACAGCATATAGTAGACATTTATTATTTCACCTAATCTGAGAGTCTGTATTTTCATAGGAGAGTTGACCTTTTATTTATTGCCATAAATTATATAACTGGGTGTTTTACTGTCATTCATTGTACTATTTATTCCTAAGGGACTTCCTTACTTTTTCTTATTTTGTTTTGCCTTGAAATTTTCTTTCTTATTTTAATTTTTGTTCATTAAAGACTCTGTGAATTATTTTCTTTTAGTTTTTTTTTTTCCTCAAGTAGCCTGAGAAAGCATATATTAAAAAAAAAATTTAGTGGAATTTTAGGTTTTAGAAAATAACTTTTCAATTTCATTTTCCTAATAATCAATATAAAAAATAAATTTATCTACTTCTTCCTTTAAGATGAGGAAACCAGGGTGCTTTTTACTACTTTCTCCTCTTCTATCACTCAATATCTTCATTTTTCCCAGAACAAAATGGGGTGTTAGAACCAAATTCTGTTTTTGTTTTTGTTTTTTTTTTCACTTTTCAAAATGACTTTCTATTTTTCATTCTTCTTTATAGCCATGTTAACAAGAATTATTTAGCTTTTACTCCATGGTTATCTGTTTCAGTGCTTACCACCTGGATTTTACTTGATAACCTCCTTATGTTTAGATCTTTATTTAGATATGTCTCTCTATTAACTGAAATAAATTCTTCAGTACTTTTTTCAGGAAGGAAATAGACCTCTGCATATTCTGGGCTTTCATATTTCTGAAATTGTGTTTCTCTTACGTTCACACCTAAATGACAGCTTATCTAAATTTTTAAAATTACATGAATCATGACTGTATTCCTCAAAATTCTGTAGCCCTTTATATAATATTAGAGAAAGCTAAATGCTATAACAAGCCATTGAAATTCCAAGGTTAGCACTTAGGCTATTTTAGAAGTCAGGGTCAGCCTTTTAGGAGGTACTTCAGGAACCCAGACCCTTTTCACTGTCACCTGGGATCCTAGGGGATACCTTCTGCATCTGGTAGAGAAGGGAAGAAAGGGAAGAAAATAACAAATCCTGTAGCTGTCTTTGGGAGCCAGAAAAGAAATAGCATGTTACTTCTGCCCACAGTCCATCAGCCAGAACTGGTCCATGGCCCACTAAATTGGAGCAAACTGTGTATCTTTGTCTTCCAGTGTTTCCAGGAGGAAGGTGAAATGATTTGATGTACAGACTCTGTGCCACATACTTGCCAGTTGCTCTTGGGTGTCTGCAGAGACCTTAAAAGATATTTTAATTTTTGTAACTATATATATTCACCTAATTCTTTTTGTCTGTTTGATTATTTTTCCTTCTAGAGTGCTTGTAACACTTTATCTCTGAACGCAAAAATTTAGCCAGGCTGTGTGTAGAAGCAGTTCCCTTTAAATTTATTTTGCCTGCATATTTAGGCCATTCTGCAAAACACATTTTCTTCAATTATGACTTTGATTGTTGCTTCTGAATAAATCATTCTGGTTTATTCCTCAGCAATACCTATAATTCCTAGATTGCATCTCCTTCTCTCTTCCCCATACCTATTATCTCCTCATCACTTTCATCTCCTTATTTCTCCTCTCTGAAAACAAGGAGAATTTGTTCTTCTCATCAGTGATTTGAGTCTTAGCTGTGTTAACTCCTGCCTTTACTACCTTTATATAAATTGTATTTATTCTATTGGATTTAGGAGTCCTTCCATTTTATTTTTATTTAGTCATCTTATTTGCAATCTGCCTTCATCTCAACATGTTTTTCTTCTTATTGTTTTTATTTCTATGGTCTTTTTAATCTTGGGTTCTTCATAACACTTTTCTTTTTGTTTGTTAATTTCTAAAAGAGGCATAAACCCCCTGATAGCTTACAGTGAATGATGTCAGATTCATGATCTCCAAAGAAGAAGATTTAGCTTTGGGACCAGGGACCAGGCATGATCACTCAAGAGCTTTTGTGTAGTAGAGTTTACTAAAGTAAGAAAAGGAACAGAGAATGCTTCTGACACAGACATCAGAAGGGGGACAGAGAATGCCCCCTTAGCTAGTCTTATCAAGGCCTTATACACTTTTTTCAGACCCACTCCCACAACATACATCTTAAATTAACAAGATTAGAGAAAACAATAGAAAGATCTTACCAGACCAACTCCCATAATATGCATTTCAAGATGACAGGATTAGTCAGAAGGTTCTTGTTAAAGAGAAACATGATGCAACAAATATACTGTTATATTAATTAAGACAAAGGAAAATAGAAAAGAATGTTTGTCCTTTTCTCCTTGAGAGCCCCAGATCCCTTTCTCCTTCTTGAAGGCTCTGGACCCCTTTCTTCTCCTTGGGAACCCTGGACTTCTTATCAACCTACTAGGAATTGACTCTCTCATTCCCTGCTTTTCTTTTAGGAGAATTATGTTGCCAAGGGAAAGGGGCGTCATTTTCATTCCATAACTACGTTCTGCTGTTGAGGGGCATCTTCCCTAAATTGTTGAGGCAACATATTCTCATACTGAGGGTCTCTGATCCAGGGGCCCCAGGTAATAGTTGGAGGAGGCTCTGGCACTCATAGGAGCCTGGACAACCATTTGTAACTTAAAAACTTTCAAACAGTTAGAAACAAACACCATTTTACAGTTACAGATGTAAGGCAAAATAGTCATTAAACCAAGTTAAACCCTAATCAAAATTAAAAGTTACATTATGTCCATAGTTACATCAGTCAATCTTAGCACTGTTAGATGTCATCACAGAGTTGAAAAAAGTCCTTTCCTTAAAGTGGAGAAACCCACCACAGGAAGTATTCAATTAATGAGAAAGAGAGTGCTCCACAGACCCAGCAATTATGTGGATTGTGAAATGAAGCATGGGAAAGAGCCCAGGACAGGAAGGTGCTGTCTTGAGAGTCAAACAGCAGACTCAAGACTTGGAGTCAACAGAAGCATACCCACAGAGATTCTCAAGCCCGGCACAGTTCCTGGTTCAACAGAAGCTTGTTTGACTCAAAGGTTGGCTCAGGAGCTAATCTCTTGATAATGTCTGTTGAAAAGCTAAAAGTTGAGTCACATAGTTAATTTTAAAGCTTCAGGATCCATGACAATATCCGTGCACAAAAACAGTCTGTCATAGAGACAGTCCCTTCTTCTTAGGGGCAGTTTGAGCCCTCATTAAAGCTACAGGTAGAACTTTAAAACAACTGTCTTGTGTTTCTTGAGTTAGCTTACACGGATGTCTTTTAATAATGTCATTAGCCTTTTCAACCTTCCCTGAAGATTGGGGTCTCCAGGAATAGTATAAGTGATATTCTATTCCTAGAGCTTTTGACACCCCTTGAGTTACAGCAGCTTTAAATATGGAGCCATTGTCACTCTGAACTTTAGAGTTTAAGATCACACTTACATCATGAGAAGTCAGTACAGTAAGATTTTGCCCATTAGTAAACTTATGAGTTTTAGGCATTAGCAAAACAATAGTAACAATTACCCTTAAGCCATGTGACCACAGTCTTTTTTCAGTAACAAGCTAAACTCTGATCCTGTAGGCAAGCTCAAAGTTGGAGCCTATAAGAGAGCAGTTTGAAGAGCCTTAAAAAGCCTTTTGATTCTCTGGGGACCAAACCAGCTTGTCGGTTTAGGCCTACTGAGTCTCAGTTATAAGTTTATATAAAGGCTGGGCAAGTTGCCCATAACCAGGAATCCAAATGCAGCAATAGCCTGTAATGCCCAAGAATCCTCTCAATTGTCTTAAAGTCATATTTGGCTCATTTAGGAATTTCAGACAATAAAGTATAAGGATTAGACACTTATTATTCATATATCTTGAACAAGTCTCCATTTATCATTTGACTTTTTTACACCCAAAATAGGAGTGTTGTATGGACTGTTACAGGGAATTAATAGCCCCTGCCCCTTTAAATTCTCAATGATGGGTTTTAACCCTTCCTTAACACCTCAGGCTTTAATGGATACTGCTTTTGATGTGAAAATAGGTGAGGGTCTTTGAGCTTGATAAAGACAAGAACAGCATTTTGTGCTCAATCCATAGTTTTTCCATCTGCCCACACTCTAGGATTTACATTTTATTCAATTAATGGGAGAGAAAAGGCAGGCTCCATATTCATGAAAACAGAGGCCTTGGACCTTGCTCAGTATATCCCTCCCCAGAAGGGGTGAGGGAGACTCCGGCATGATCAGAAACTTATGAGAAAACAGCACAGAGTCCCAGTTGCAGCTTAAAGGATACTGAAATAATAGCGCTTGACTCGTCCTTATAGTCCCATTGCAGTAGTGGATCGGGAGGAAAGCAGACCAGGGGCTTCAGTGAGCACAGAGAAAGTTGCCCCAGTGTCCAAAAAAAAAAAAAATCAACTGATTGCCCCCCCCCAACTACTAATACCCAGGGCTCCACAGGTGTAATTAGGATGGAAGCTTGCGTGGGGCCCCCCGGGTACTTTCAGTCCCGATTGCCTTTAGAGTCTGACCCCTGGAGCCTATGCCTTGGAGGGCAGTCTCTCCTCAGGTGTGGTCATTTTACAGACTGGACATGGAGCCAGGGGCAGCTTAGATGCCTGAGGGCAATCCCACTTGAGATGCCTCTCCTTTCCACAGTAATAACAAGCCCATCCCTTTTCATCTGGGTTCCTCTGGGCACTTTTTCACAGGCTGTTTCAGAGTGGATCTAACAGCCATTGTTGGGGTTTTGGTCTTTTGCCAGGTTCTTTTTTTCCCCTCCTATTTTCTTCCTTGTATTCTTTACCATGGTATACCATCTGAGACAGTTGTACAGTTTTTTGAAGACTGATCTGGTCCAAACACCTGTTTTTGTAACTTACAGCAGATATTTGGAGCTGACTGAGTGAGAAATCTATCTTTAAAATCATTCCTTCCTCTGTACTTTCAGGATCAACATTAGTAAACTTGCAGAGAGCCTCTTGTAGTCTATCTAGGAAGTTATCAGGAGTTTTCTTCTCTCCCTGTTCTTTTTCAGCCAACTTAGCATAGTTTAAAGTCTTAGTGGGCACTTGCTTGAGTCCTTCAAGAATACATCTGGCAATTGGTTCTTATCCCACCTTCTTTTAGACATGTTATAGTCCCAGTCTGGATCTGTCGTGGTAACTGCTTGGCTCCCAATAGGGAGAAGGGCTATTTCATGTTCCCTCTTTCCCTTTGTCTCATGTTCAAGCCATTCATCTCCAAAAGTAGTAGCTTCTCCCAAAACTTGAGCTCTCGAGTCAGGAGTCAGCATCTGTCCCAAGACATACATTACATTTCTCCAAGTAAGGTCATAAAGTTAGTCCTGTGAAGCCATCTATGAATTGGGACTGTCTGAATTTCTACCAAGACTGAAGCAACCCCTTCTGGAAGGGTGCTCACTCAGCCTATTTAGCTGAGACCCCCAGATACAGGGACAAAGGCCGAGAACAGCAGGCAGCTGGAGGTTTCACAACCAAATCCGCACCCTTAGGACATGAGTCTGGCATGTCTCTCAGAGAGACAAAGAAAAACACATAAGGCACTTCTACCCAGTTCCCTTATTTTCTATGGAACTGGTCTAGTTGTAAAACAGTAGTAATTGAGATCTTTCAACAGGTCAGCACTCCAAAGGATACTGTGGCTGTTCAGTATCAAAAAAGAAGATCAGGCATGTCTTTTTAAATTCTGGGGCTCAAACTTGTCCCAGCTTTTTTTTTTTTTTCATTTAATATATTTTAAAGGAGTGGTTCTGGAACTGCTACCGCCCATCTGTAACAGAGAAAAAAGCACATCCACAGCTGTGGCTTTTTCCACCAGAAGCGTCCTTCCCTGCTCTAGATGGGGGTGTAGACAGACTCTCCACCAAAGATTTCCTTCCCTGGTCAGACTTAGTCTGTCCCTTACCAATGCAGGCGTCTTACTTGTCCCTCCGGGTTCTACCACTGAGGAGGGGTGGAGATGCATCAGCAGTAGACCTGATGGCATCCCAAATTGATTTAGTTCCATACCACCAAGACCTTTGTTTGATTTGCCCTTTTCCTCTGATGCCACTCAGGGTGGAACAGAGTAGCTTTTTGGAATGCCTCCCGAACTAGTACTACTAGGGGAAGCATCCATCTTTCATGTGCCTATCCACATTCCTGAGTACAGTCGTGACTGCAGTAGAAGCGGTGAGCCACAAAGGGACGAACAACAACCAAGATGTCCCTTCAGAGTATCACCACACCAGTATATGTGATGGCAAAAGAGACTGTGGTGGGCTGGCCAGCGAGGAAAGAGTGATTTTTGTCCTCAAGTTACTAGAGCCAATCCTTCCATTTCATTCCCACAGTTTCCACAAAAGACATACCTAAGGAGTTGAGACAGAGCCATCAGAGAGCCTTCTCTGTTCTGCTAAGAGCTAGCGCTACCAAAGGGAGAAGCTCATTGCATTTCCAATCTGACCAGATCCTGCAATTCCCGGCCTGTATCCTCAAAAACCTCATGGTCACCAGCAGTGCTTCTATCCACATAGACAGGAGACACAGCCATGACGGAGACTCACTTTCAGATCGCTGGCCCCTGAGGCAGGCAGCCAAGAGAGTGACCTCTAGCCTGAGAGATGTTCCTGGAGCTAGAGTTCCACCCCTCTCCCAAGTGTGCTCTTAGTAACTTTCTAGCAAGGCTTGCCTAGTCTAGCAAGGCCAAGCACTTCCATACATGGGGTATAAGTAAAAGTACATGATAACAGCAAGGATCACAAGTCCCTTGAAAGTCTATGATCTGACAGATTAGGTTCAGTTCAGTTCAGTTCAGTCGCTCAGTCCTGTCCAATTCTTCGCAACTCCCATGAATCACAGCATGCCAGGCCTCCCTGTCCATCACCAACTCCCGGAGTTCACTCAAACTCACACCCATCGAGTCGGTGATGCCATCCAGCCATCTCATCCTCTGCCGCCCCCTTCTCCTCCTGCCCCCAATCCCTCCCAGCATCATGGTCTTTTCCAATGAGTCAACTCGTCGCATGAGGTGGGCAAAGTATTGGAGTTCCAGCTTCAGCATCAGTCCTTCCAATGAACACCCAGGACTGATCTCCTTCAGGATGGACTGGTTGGATCTCCTTGCAGTCCAAGGCACTCTCAGGAGTCTTCTCCAACACCACAGTTCAAAAGCATCAATTCTTCGGCATTCAGCTTTCTTCACAGTCCAACTCTCACATCCATACATGACCACTGGAAAAACCATAGCCTTGACTAGATAGACCTTTGTTAGCAATGTAATGTCTCTGCTTTTTAATATGCTGTCTAGGTTGGTCATAACTTTCCTTCCAAGGAGTAAGCATCTTTTAATTTCATGGCTGCAGTCACCATCTGCAGTGATTTTGGAGTCCCCAAAAAATAAAGGACGCTGCCACTGCTTCCACTGTTGCCCCATCTATTTGCCATGAAGTGATGGGACCGGATGCCATGATCTTAGTTTTCTGAATGTTGAGCTTTAAGCCAACTTTTTCGCTCTCTTCTTTCACTTTCATAAGGAGGCTTTTTAGTTCCTCTTCACTTTCTGCCATAAGGGTGGTGTCATCTGCATATCTGAGGTTATTGATTAGGTTAGTAGTTCTAATTTCCCATGCAACTGTGAAGTGGTCAAAGTGACCAGGAAAAGCTGATTAAGAAAGGAAAATTCAGTCCACACACTTTGCCCATTTCTGGTCTCTCCCGTCACAGTGCCCTTGGGTGTCTCTTGGCATTGGCAGGTCGGTATAAACCCACGACAAGGCTCTCCTACTGAAGGCAGGGCTTCCCTGGTGGCTCAGATGGTAAAGCATCTGCCTGCAATGTGGGAGACCTGGGTTCGATCCCTGGGTGGGGAAGATCCCCTAGAGAAGGAAATGGCAACCCACTCCAGTAGTCTTGCCTAGAAAATTCCATGGACAGAGGAGCCTGGTAGGCTACAGTCCATGGGATCACAGAGAGTCAGACATGACTGAGCAACTTCACTGGTTCACTGGTTCACCGGTTCAATCATTTCAAGGCATCACAAAACCACAGAGCAGGGCTCATCACTTGCTTCACACAGGGCATGTCATTCATTCACACAAGCATACCAAAGAGTTACTAAAGTAAAGCGGAAAACGTGTATAAGAAAGCAGAGAGGCTACAGCTCTAGGTGTTCTTACTTTGTCCTAAAGATCCCAGATGAGCCCCCAAGATGATAGCTTATGGTGAACAATGTCGGATTTGTGATCTCTGAAGAAGAGTCAGCTTTGAGATCAGGGACCAGGCTTGACCACTCAAGAGCTTTTGTGTAGCAGAGTTTTATTAAAATAAGAAAAGGGACAGAGAAAGCTTCTGACATAGACATCTCGCTTCTGACATAGCGAGAGTGCCCCCTCGCTAGCCTAACCAAAGGAGTTACTTTTTTAAATTAGTTATTACAATAAATCAAAAGAATGTCTCAAGTTTGTGAAAATTTTACCAGACCCACTTCCATAATTTATATTTTAGGATTAACAGGATTAGAACTTAACGATAGAAAGATCCTACCAGATCCATGAAGGCTTTGACTGTGTGGATCATAATAAACTGTGGAAAATTCTGAAGGAGATGGGAATACCAGACCACCTGACCTGCCTCATGAGAAACCTGTAGGCAGCTCAGGAAACAACAGTTAGAACTAGACATGGAACAACAGACTGCTTCCAAATAGGAAAAGGAATACTATATATTGTCACCCTGCTTATTTAACTTACATGCAGAGTACATCATGAGAAACGCTGGGCTGGAGGAAGTACAAGCTGGAATCAAGATTGCCAGGAGAAATATCAATGACCTCAGATATGCAGATGACACCACCCTTATGGCAGAAAGTGAAGAAGAACTAAAGAGCCTCTTGATGAAAGTGAAAGAAGAGAGTGAAAAAAGGTGGCTTAAAGCTTAACATTCAGAAAACTAAGATCATGGCATCTGGTCCCATCACTTCATGGCAAATAGATGGGGCAACAGTGGAAACAGTGGCTGACTTTATTTTTCTGGGCTCCAAAATCATGGCAGATGGTGATTGCAGTCATAAAATTAAAAGATGCTTACTCCTTGGAAGGAAAGTTATGACCAACCTAGACAGCATATTAAAAAGCAGAGACATTACTTTGTCAACAAAGGTCCATCTAGTCAAGGCTATGGTTTTTCCAGTGGTCATGTATGGATGTGAGAGTTGGACTGTGAAGAAAGCTGAGTGCTGAAGAATTGATGCTTTTGAACTGTGGTGTTGGAGAAGACTCTTGAGAGTCCCTGGGACTGCAAGGAGACCCAACCAGTCCATCCTAAAGGAGATCAGTCCTGGGTGTTCATTGGAAGGACTGATGCTGAAGCTGGAACTCCAATACTTTGGGCATCTCATGCGAAGAGTTGACTCATTGGAAAAGACCATGATGCTGGGAGGGATTGGGGGCAGGAGGAGAAGGGGGCGGCAGAGGATGAGATGGCTGGATGGCATCACCGACTCGATGGGTGTGAGTTTGAGTGAACTCCGGGAGTTGGTGATGGACAGGGAGGCCTGGCGTGCTGCGATTCATGGGGTTGCAAAGAGTCGGACACGACTGAGCGACTGAACTGAACTGAACTGAACCAGATCCACTCCCATAATTTACATTTTAAGATATCAGGATTAGTGAGAAAGTTTTCAGGAAAGAGAAACTGTCTTAAAGCAGGATACATTGCTGTTATGTAATCCCTAGTACAGTTCAAACATTG
The DNA here is from genome assembly GCF_023699985.2 of Odocoileus virginianus. Taxonomy (NCBI): domain Eukaryota; kingdom Metazoa; phylum Chordata; class Mammalia; order Artiodactyla; family Cervidae; genus Odocoileus; species Odocoileus virginianus. The sequence continues at coordinate 41,770,327 of NC_069704.1, read as the reverse complement.
TGATGTAATCATCAGTTCCAGGCTTAAAGAAAAAACCATTTTATGTGACTAAGACTAAGGAATGTAGAGGAAAAAAAAGTGTGTCCTTTCCTCCTCCTTGAGAATTCCAGACCCCTCTCTCTTCCTCAGGGACCCAAGACTTCTTATCAACCTGCCTAGGAATTGACTCTCTCACCTCCAGACCAATGGTTGTTATCAGGGAGGACATGTGGTTTGCCCTGGGCCTTGCACACTTCTCAGCTAGTAGGGTTGTACAGAGTTTCAACACAAACAGCAAATTGTTAGGCTAACGCTATCATGTCCTAGCAATACTCAATAGAATATCACATAGCTCGACCTTAGAGAGACCAAAAACCTCTGACGCTGATCACATCATGGCACACACTGGCATCCTTGGCAGAAATACAAACTCTGAACAGATGAAAGGCTATACACCAGCCAATCAGCCCCTGGACACTTGTGAAAGCCTCTTCTTAGACACGGAGCTGTGAAACATGTGACAGCAACTAATCCCAATTCCAGGGCCCCAAGGTCAGTGAGGCAGAGGCTTCATTGAGTCTTTGCAGAAAACCAAGGCACTTTCTCAGGGTCCAAGAGGACCTCCCCCATCAACTACGTCCTGCAAATTCAGCAGAGAAGAGTGAATCAGTTCCTCTGGCTACAAATGGACATCTGTTACCAAGGCCTTGCTTGAGTAGGTCTTAAATGTGCTGCTCCTGTAGTACCACACACCATTTTTACGCATCTTATTGATTATGACGTATTAAGGTGTTTCCTAATCTCACAGGGAGGAAACTAACAGTATAAAATCTGCATTACCATCCCCAATTAAGATTTTCTAATCTCCATTTTAGCCAAAATCTTTTTTTCTGGATGCAAAACAGGTGCTATATTTATCACTTGTCGGTCACTGTTGAATGGATGGATGGATAGATGGATGGGTGAATGAATGAATGAGTTTGCAAAAAACCAACAACTCAACCAATTCTGCCTGAGTATAATGATGAGAATTGACTCCCCTTATTTTTCTCTCTGTCTTGAGAGGAGTCCAGTACTCAGAAATTTCTCTTGTTGCAAATGTTAGGAAGGCTACTCATGGGGGACACGCCCTGAGTCCCATCACACTAGACCATGCAGGAAGTTGGGCCAGCCACTGCCAGCCTGTTGCCCCAAGCCTGCTTCTAGCCATTGCCAGCCATGCTGCTGCCTCCCTGAATCCCCGCTGGCATCCATCCTGCCGCTGCCACACACACTCCTCATAGCTCTGTCCGGTCAGCATCCTGGTAGGGCGAGGCTCCTTGTCCCTCCCCTCCCTGGTTATCAGCTAAAGACCTTCCTCCTACTCTTTTCTCTCTCTGTCTTTGGGGGAATGGGAGAGGGGAGACTTTCTGCAGATATAGACACCCCCAGATGTGGAGACATGAAAACCAGAGCAAAGATTGGGGTCAAGATCAGAGACTCCCCGTGAAGAACAACATGCTCTGTAAAAATGGCAGATTCTCAGCTACTGAGCTTCTGCATCTGACAGCTAAATGTGATCAAGGTGACAAGGTGACATGATGACAGGTGTCTCTGACATAAATACCAGCCAGAATGTAATGAGGATGTTGCCTAACCACCAGAGAAGTCCCAGGCTGGATACCCTGCAGGATACAAACTGAAGATCAGACAGGAGCCCTGGTTCCTGATGAGGGTCGCCCCTGCACAGGGCCAGGTAATGAGTCCTGAGAGCTGCAGAGGGTGGCAGGTCTCTGAGTAGGTGTGTGCAGTATTGACAAGGGGACAGGAAGGCTGACATGCAGCCCCAGGTCTGTCACTAACTGGCTGTGCAATCTCAGGCAAGTGTTTGCTTCCCTAGGCCTTCATATGTTGTCCTGTGAAATGTGATAATAGTAATTTGTTCTCTTTCTTTCACTGGTGGTGCATTCTCAGTCGTGTCCAACTCTTTGTGATCCCACGACTGGAACCCACCAGGCTTCTCCATCCATGGAATTTCTTTCATTAGGACCCGCCTAGTGCCTGTCATGCATGCCCCTCAACCCATCCCTGGATCTAATTAACCACAGTCTCCAGGTGGAGCCCCGCCCAGGACCGGCAGCCAAGTGTGCCTTCAGCGAGCACCATTAGAAGAACTCTAATTGTTTTTTTTTTTTTTTGGCCATGCTATGTGGCATGTAGGATCTTTGTTCCCTGACCAGGGATCAAAACTGCATCCTCTGCATTGAAAGCATAGATTCCTAACTACTGGACTACCACAGAAGTTCCTAAGAGCTCTAAACTGATAAGACCTGTGATTACAGTATGATGTCTAACTGTATACACATACTGAATAATTTAGCTCTCAGAGATAAGTACTGTCATTATTCCCACCATCCTTATTTTGGATGAGGAAACCAAGGAACAGAGGATGTAGCAACCGCCCAAGGTCTCACACTGGTAAGGAGTAAACCTGAGCTAGGCCACACTGACTTGGTGCCTGAGACTCAGTGGATATCAGATTTTCTGATGACCCGGCCCCCAAGTGGTGCCCCAACTGCAGTTCCTGAGTTTCTGCTTCTTCCACAGGTGTCAGTCATTCAGTCGTGTCTAACTAACTCTTTGCAACCCCATGCGAGCCTGCCAGGCTCCTCTATCCATGGGATTTGACCGGCAAGAAATACTAAAGTGGGTTGTCATTTCCTTCTCCAGGGGATCTTCCCAACTCAGGAATCAAACCCGGGTCTCTCACATTGCGAGCAGGTTCTTTACCTTCTGAGCCACCAGAGAAGCCTTCTTTCACACATGCTCCCACCTCACATTCCACATGGAGTAGATGAACTGCATCCTTATTCCCTACAGTTATCACTCTGCAACATGCCCAGCATCCCTGTTCCTGGGAGTCTTTCCCAGGACTATTACGAGGCTGTTTCCTGTGGTCAATCTTCCTTGTACTGCCCCGTCCCCAGCCAGAAGCTGCCCCAGGCAGGGGCTGGACCTAATCCATCTCCACATGCAGGGGCTGTTTCAGCATGACCCAGAGAAGGCACCTAGTTAAGGCAACTCAACTGGCTTCAGACGCTCATGTTTCCTCTACCTGTGATCACCGTGCTAATGCTGGTGGCCCACCTGGACCCCAATTTACAAGGGCCTGTACATGGGAGTCCCATACATCCAAACAGCAGATGGACCACCCCCTTAGGATCAGACATTTCTAGTTTCATATCCTGTCTCTTCCATTTCATCTATACTTTTGAGTTTTGTTTCTTTTTTGGAGATAAAATTTACATATGAGATGCATAGATCTTGAGTGCACAAGTTCAGTGAGTATCACCAAATACACACAGCCATGTGACAAATGTCCCTATCAAGGTATGGAACATCTCCATCACCCCAGGAATTTCCCCCTGTCCTCTTCCAGTCAGTACCCACCTCCCACAGGTAACCATAATTCTGAAGTTTATCACTGTAGATTTGTTCTATTTTTGAACTTCATCAACTTTAAATTTTATAGGAACTTGGCTTTTGCATCAGGCTTCTTTTCCTCAACATATTGTGTTTTTTTTTTAATTTTCATCTTTGTTGTTTCTTTTTGATTGCTGACTAGTATACCATAATATATAGGGAGATCTGGTATCATTTATTTTGTAATCTTGGCAGTTATAGGAATCTTCCCATTCATTCATTCATTTATCCATTCTTTTAACAAGAATTTACCCTCTGCCTCAGTTTTACTTTCTTTAGTACTTGCTGTTGTCTCAGCATTTAACCAAAATTAAAGAGCCAGTAGAAAGAAACCTATGACCTAGGAGACAGATGACTTATTATACATTCCGGTCCTGGATTTAGCCTGCACTCACTGGATGATGTTTAACCTCTATGTGCTCCAGTTCTCTTCTGTGCAAAAGGATGATCTGAGGATTCCCAAACACAGAGTTAATATTCCTAAAGTTCTTAGAACAGTAAGTGCACATTATGTAAGTCTGCTACTGTTACCAAGTATATAGCAGGCCACAGGGCACAGTGTGTGCTAAGCTGCTGCAGTCATATCCAACTCTGTGTGACCCTATGGACTGAAGCCCATCAGGCTCGCTGTCCATGGGATCCTCCAAGCAAGAATACTAGAGTGGGTTGCCATGCCCTTCTCCAAGGGATCTTCCTGACTCAAGAATCGAACTGGGGTCTCCTGCATTGAAGGCAGATTCTTTACCAACTGAGCTGCTAGAGATGCTCACACTAGCATTTAATTTAGTGCCATGGGAATGACACCAATCCCTCGGCCACTGTACTAAATCAACAGAGCTCTACCTGAACAAAGGTGGCCGACTTGCCCTGGGACTTACCTGGTTAGCTCTGAAAATCCCAGGAACATTTCTTTAGTCTTAGGCAAACCAGGACACTTAATCATCCTAATCTGAACCTCATTCTTCTTATCTGTGAAATGGGCATCATATACTGTGCTACCATTTTCATACAATTGCTGAAAAAGCCAAATGCAATGTCTTTGGAAGTGTTCTAAAAAGCAATGGGGTTTTCTGCTTGTTGGATTGACTGTTTGTTTCTGGATACTAGAAATCACCCTAAACCCTAAATTTTAATTTTGAATTCAAGCCTTAAAGCCCATCTTGAATTTGTCACAGCTTATCTGCTTCCAAGCTGAGTGGCACTGAGCCTATCCCTTCTCTGGGCCTCAGCTTCCTCATCTGTAAAATGGGAATTACCATGACCAGCCCACAGTTGCTGTTAAGTTGCGCATGAGAAAACACTGTCAGTACTGAAGCGTGGGCCGGGCTTACCCGGTGGCTCACTGGTGAAGAATCTGCCTCCAATGCAGAAGCCACAAGGAACACGGGTTGGGAAGATCCCTTGGAGGAGGGCATGGCAACTCCGGTATTCTTGCCTGGAGAATCCCATGGGGCAGAGGAGCCTGGTGGGCTACAGTCCACAGGGTCGCAAAAGAGTTGGACACCACTTAGCACAAACACACTGAAATGTGGGATACAAGTTAAACATCAGTTAGTGTGGTACAGAGGTCCACGGTGGGGCACAACCCCTATCCAAGAAAATCACTCCAAACTGCCACCAGACTGCCACCTTCGTCTCTGATCTCACTGATGCTGCTGTCTGACCACAGACCGCCCAGGAGACACCCTCCTGGGGCCCAGCAGACTCTCAGCCTGGGTCTGGTTTCCTGGTGTGTCTCCTGACCTGGACCCTGACAGGCCCTGCAATCTCAGGGCCTGAGGAGGGTGCCCTAGGCTCAGCCTCACAGCCCTTCCACCTGCTCCTCCACCAAACCCCGAAGCGGAGAGAAATGACTGCTGGAATCACGAGGCCTCAGCGGTAATCAGCGCGTGCAGCTCGAGGTAATGGAATAACCCTGATGCAATTATATATTGATTGCAAGTATTATGGCTGCTCCTGATTGCTTCTTATTGATACAAATCCACTGGGCTGCCTACTTGGATAAAGCCAAGTGAGAACAAGGAGAGATGGAGGAGGAAAACGGGAGAAGGTGAGAGGAGGAGGAGGGATGGGGAGAAGGAAGAAGAAACAGAACCACGTTTCAGAGGACCCTCTGGAGAAGAAGGTCAGGAAGGACGGCCACCCCTGCCCCACAGCCTGGCGGGCCTGGCGGGAAAGAAAACCGAAGACAGTAAGTCAGCAGGGGGTGTGTCCAAACTGGAGTCAAGGAGGCATGAAGGAGCCAAGATGCAGAGGGTCAGAGGTCGTCCAACACATCTGTCCCCAGCGAAGGTGGAATATACACTTTTTGTTTCACCTCCAAAACCATAAACAAGGGTTATTTTTAAAGTCTATCTAGGAGACTTCCCTGGTGGCCCAGTGCCTAAAACTGCATGATCCCAATGCAGGGGCCCCGGGTTCAATCCTTGGTCAGTGAACTAGATCCACATGCTGCAACTAAGAGTTTATGTGTGGCAGCAAAGATCCCACATGCTGCAGCTAAGACCCAGTGCAGCAAAATAAATAAATATTTTTTTAAATTTAAATAAAATTTATCTAATGCCACATGTTTTGCATTTTTGTGCTTTTGGGTAGTGATTTTGCTGTCTAAAATAGCCCCAAACATAGTGCTAGAGTGTTGCCTAGGGTTCTAAAGTGCAAAGAAGGCTGTGATGCACCCCATGGAGAAATTAACTGTGTCTGATAGGCTTCATTCAGACATGGAATTTAGTGTGTTGGCTGAGAATTCAATGTTAATGAATCGAAAATGTATTTTTAAGGTGTCTTTGAACATAAACACACCTAAATGAAGCTTACGTAGTGATCAGTTGATGAAAGTATTGTGACCAGAGGTGGACAGGAAACTAGCCTTGCATTTGCGCTGGGAATAGAGTTCTATCCCCACTAATTCAATGTTCACGGTGACTTGATAGACACTGCCTACCTTCTTAGCAGGAACCAACTGTACACCTATACATAACAAAACAAAAACAGGGTTACCCTGTCCAGTTCTAGTTTCAAAAAGAAAGGAAGGCTTGAACCCTCCTATAAATAACTCAAAGAATAGGTTCATACCTGACTTTTCATAGCTGATAACTGAAGATTTATCATGTTCTTGGGACACAGGATAATCATATAAGAAAACTGTTGTTTGTCCACCAAGAACAGACTAACTATAAACTTGGTAACTTTGCAAATCTTGTGCTTTTTTCCCCCTCCTCTAAATCGATGTCATAATTTGTATTTGACAAGTTGGTCCTTGTAAAACCTCTGCAAGCAAGCTTCCTTTCTTTTCTGAATGCTTTCAGTGCTGTGTCTCTGAGTCTTCCTTCTATTGTTACTAGTTTGGAGGGGGTGAGGCCAAATTAGTGAAAAGTTCACACCAATGTTGCCTGACTATGTCCCAGACAGTAGTCAGTGGGCACTTGTGTGCTCACAGGGCCTGTGAGGCTGCCATGTTCTGCCTACTTTTCCTCATCACACTCTGGGTAATGTCTTACACACAGTAGGGGCTTTCTATGCAGAAGCATGTCAGAGTCGGGGTCTTGGTTGCAAGCAACAGAAACTAACCCTGTTAAATTGAACAATTATGGTAATGCTACCAGGTAGCTCACAGAATTAACAGAAGAAAATGAGTGAGAATCAGAAGCAGCTACTCAAGGGACCAAGCAGCTAGGATGCTCCCCCCAGGGCTGCAGGCTAGAACATTGCAAAGGCTATGGGTACCCTGTCTCTGCTGCCTTTATATGGATGCTGCTGAAGCACCTGTGCTGACTGCAGTCAGCTTCAAACTTTCCCTGCTTATCTGCAGCTCTTTCTTCAAATTTCAAGTCCCAAAATGTGTGCTCAGGCACTGTCATGTCTGACTCTTGGTGAACCCATGGTCTGAAGCCCACTAGGCTCCTCTGTCCATGGGATTTTCCAGGCAAAAATACTGGAGTGGGTTGCCATTTCCTCCTCCAGGTGATCTTCCCAACCCAGGAATCAAATCTGCACCTCCTGCTTCCTGCATCTCAAGTCCCAAATGGCAGCATCCAACTGCTTAGAGGCGGGTGTCCGCAGCCAAGTTGCCCAGGCCTGGATGTCCAAGTCTAGACTTGGTACTGAGAGGGTTAAACACATGTACCTCTTGTAAAAATGTTCTTCAAACTCCCCTCTCATGGAAGTTTGGGAGAAAATGGACACGTGTATGTTTGGCTGAGTCCCTTCATTGTCCACCAGAAACTATCACCACGTTGTTCATCAGCTATACCCCAATACAAATAAGAAGTTTTCTTCTTAATTTTTTTAAAAGTAAAAAATGAAAACATTCTCCAGCTTTCATGGGAGAAGGCTGGGCCTGTCCTGCCACCACATTGATTTGGAGTTGCCAGTGAGGATAAGATGGATAAGTTGAGAAAAATCAGAGAAAGAACTGGCATCACTGGGAAACTGCTTGGATGTAGAGAGCAGTAGAGATCATCAGGACCCAGGTTAGGGGCAATTCCTGAGTCAGAGAATACCAAAAGAAGGCAACAGCAAAGCAAACAGCTCAATTTGGACAAATTCAATGCGTGATGCCTGCAGCCATTCGGTAGGCATTTTGCAAACTCCCAAGTTCTATGCATTTGGAAAGGATTCTATTAATATTATTGATGCTATCACTATTATTAAATATTAATGAAATTGGCTTCCAAAGACAGAATCACCCCAATGAAGTGGGAATAGAACTTTGCTTTCTGCCAACAGACAAGCAAGTGAGGATTTAACTTTTAATCTTTTCCTCCTTCTTTCACTTTTGGCTGCCAGGTCACACAGAGCATGGCCAGACGTTCAGGGCAGGGCTGCCCAAGACAAAATGCCAATTTTCAAATAGGTAAATAAAAGCCCATGATACACATAAATTGGCAACCAGATTCAAGGCTGTTGTATTTTAAGATTCTGTCTACACTGGGAGACCATCTGGTGACCAAAAAGAAGAAGTGGCATTTGCTTGGATTGTTCCAGGGATGAAGGAGATGCCAAGACTCTGGCTCACTTTGATCTCTCTACACGTCAACCCGTAGCCTCCCTGCCTCCCAGCTGTGAGGTTTCCATGCTCACATTTGGTGGGTTTGAGCCCAGAACTGTGGCATCCTTGTAAAGATAGAACACTTTAATTTGCTAGGATCTTTCTGATGCAAATATTGTAATGCTCAGCCTTCTCAAACCATATTCCTGAAGTTCTGTCTCAGAAAATAGAATATCTCTTCTGGGGGAGAATGGATACATGTATACCTATGACTGAGTCCCTTTGACATCCATCTGAAACTGTCACAACCTTGTTAATTGGCTATACTCAAATATAAAATACAAGGTTTTTTTTAAAAAAAAAAAGAAAGAAAGAAAATATGCTGCCCCATGCACTGAGGAAAGGATATAGGGAGTCAGAACACCTGATGCAGCATTCTGGTTTTACTACTGTCTGACCTTCAGCACATTTTATATTTTTTTCTAAATTGAACCTCAGTTCCCTCCTGTGTAAAATGGAACTGCCACCACCTACCTGTGTTACAGAAGGTCTGTCAGAATGAAACAAGGGTAAAGAGACATGCACTAAAGCATCGTGTATATATATTATTAACTCACCCAGTGATTGTTCATCTCTAACCCATTCGTGCTTCCTATTCAATCTCTCCCTCTCATAATAACCCTTTTGACAAGCACATGCATTGAACCCTTCCAATACAATCATCACTGCAGTGAGCTAGGAAGAGAACATGGCAATATGTTAAACAAAGATGGAAAGTTCCAGAAAAGCCAATGTCCCACATTCATGACTCTCCAGAAGAAAGAGATGGGCAGGAGAATTCTGTCACATGCCTGCTTTTGTCTTAGGAGAATTGATGCATCTTATTTTACAGAGCTGTTTCCAGAACAGAAGAACTTATTTAATTGCCTGCACTTCTTTTTTCTTTTAATTCTGTAGTGTAGCCTGCAGCCTAATAGTAAGTAGAGTGTATCTTTAACGAAGCCAGTAAATAAATTTTTTTAAAAAAGAAGTGTCTGATTTACTGGGAAAATACAGTTCTCTATAAATTCAAGATACTGCTTTACAACTGTTTGCCCACCATGGCCCACGCATCCGTGGTAGAGGGCCATTTCTGCACATCAGATCGTTGGTGATTTACAGGAGGACAGGGGGTACTTTAAACTCAGTTCGGGCCTTTTAACTCAGTTGCATGCCACCAAGCAAAATAAATGGGAGGTTCTAAAGATTAATGAAAGCTCGTGTGCATGAAAGGATGCAGTATACAGTAGACACTCAATAAAGGCTTGTTCAGTTCCTTCTTGGCTGTCTTTTCTTTATTGGACTGAGAGTCCCCAGCTGCATGAAGTAGCAGGCATTTCATCAATGTTTGTACACATCCTCTCTGTGGGCTAAATACTGAGCAAATCAGCTTTTTAAAATAAATACTACCTCCATTTATTTCGCAAAAGACTTGCTGACAAGACACCCAGGAGCATCTGAAATTTCATCTAGACAAAGAGGGCAGGAACAAGGAGCTCTGTTTTTCCCATTCCGAGCTTCCCACTGCATTCCTCCCACACTCAGGCAGGCACACACATCCCAGCACATGTGCACCACGGCGATAAGGAGGCTTTCAAACGCGCAATTCATCACCTTGGCCCCGGATGGAAGGAGAAGCGTGTGTGTGTGTGAGTGTGTGTGCATGCACGCGTGCCACACTCTCGCACGCACGCGCTCCCGGGGGCCTTTGTAGCCCCACCTCTGACACAATGCAGTGAAAGCACAGAGCTCACCAAGGGAGAGGGAAGGAAGGGAAGGGAAGAAAGGTGCCCACTTTGGCTGCCTCCGTGTGACTCTGGCTGCTCCACCTCAGCCCGTTAACCAGTTAAAGATATGCTAAAGGACAGCAGGAAAGGAGAGAAGCGTCCAGCCTGTAGCCCTGATGCAGGAGGAAAGAAACATTAATCACAGCAGCCCCTGTGGGAGCAGGGGTTGTGCCCTGATGCTCTTTAGTGGAGTTTCATGAAGTCATGAAGCCCACGGAGGCAGCCAGGATGCTAATATCCTTTCCCAGAATCCTCTGGGCCGCTCAGGCCAGCCCCGGCCAGTGAGACGCAGCCTCCCCAGGCACCCACGCGCGTGCGCACACGCAGACACACACTCTCCAGCCCCCACCTCGGCTTCACTCCCAGAGCTAAGCACTCACTCTTTTTGGTGGAGTTCTTGGGAAAGTGGGAATTAAACGAACCCACATTTATGGAGATCCACTTGGTGTCAGGCACTTCTATCGGGTTACTTAGTGTAAGCCTCACAAGAGCACTGGGAAAATATTTTTCTGGTTATTGCTCCATGTGTGGAGATGCTGAAAACTAAGATGCAGAGAAGGGATGTGGTTTTGGTTTCCAGGCACATTCAGCTGGTAAGTGGTGAATGGAGAATTCAAATCTAGGTGGGTTGTTTTTTTTTTTTCTTTTATTGGATACCCAAAGTAGTGTGTTTTCCTTTTACAGCACAACTGGCATTCGCTTTCTGCCGCAGATTCCTGGATCCTATATGATACAAGAGTTCTGGGTGGGGACTAGGAATCTGCATTTTATTACAAAATTCTTTTTTCCTTTATTTTACTATGACAATTTTATTGAGGTGTAATTGAACTACAATAAATTGCATATGTTTACAATTTACATTTGACAAGTTTTAGCATTTGTATACAGGCTTCCCAGGTAGCACAGTGATAAAGAATCCACCTGCTAATGCAGAAGGATCAATCCCTGGGTTTCAATCCCTGGCCTGGGAAGATCTCCTGGAGGAGAAAATGTCACCCCACCCCACCATTCTTGCCTGGGAAATCCCATGGACAGAGGAGCATGGCAGGCTAAAGTCCGTGGGGTTGCAGAGTCGGATGCAACTGAGTAACTAAGCACACACACAAACATTTATAGACACCCCTGAAACCATCACCACAATCAACATAGTAATGTATTTAGCCCCCAAAGGTTTCCTCATGCCCCTTTGTAATCTTTCACCAACCCATCTCATCCCATCCCCAGGCCACCACAGACATACTTTCTGTCACTGTGAATTAGTTTGCATTTTCTGGAATTTTATATTTTTGGAATCATATGGAATGTACTTCTTTTTTAATCTGGCCTTTGTCACTCGGTATGACTATCTAGAGATGCCTTCATGTGTATCAATGCATCCTCTTATTGTTGAGTAAATTCTGTCCTAAGACTATGGCACAGTTTGTTGGTCCATTCACCTGTTAGTGAATATTAAGGTTGTTTCTAGTTTGATGTTTTTACAAAGATACCTTCCATGAGCACTAGCTTTAAACTTTCTTAATAAGACAATGAACAATTCAATTTAAAAACTGCGAAAAAATCAAATAGACACTTCCCCAAAAAGATATACAAATTGCAAATAATCAAATGAAAAGATGCTCAACACCATTAGTCACTGAAAGTGAAACTGAAAGTCAATAGTGTCAGACTCCTTGCAACCCCATAAACCCATAGCCTGCCCGGCTTCTCAGTCCATGGACATTTCCAGGCAGGATTACTAGAGTTGGTTGTCATTTCCTTCTCTAGGGGATCTTCCCATCCCAGGCATCAAACCCAGGTCTCCCATATTGCAGGCAGATTCTTTACCATCTGAGCCACCAGGGAAGCCTTTTAATTAGTCACTAGCAAAATTCAAATTAAAACCACAAGGACAAACCACTGCAATGATGTAAAGTAATTAGCCTCCAGCTAATAAAAATGAATGGAAAAAAAATAAAACCACAAGGAGATATTACTACACTACTATTGGAATGACTAGGAAAAAACAATCACTTATAATGATAATCTCTAGGTCCGTTCATATTGCTGCAAATGGAATGATGTCATTCTTTTTTATAGCTGAGTAGTATTCCATTGTACATATGTACCACATCTCCTTTATCCATTTATCTGTAATTATCAGTATGATAAGTGAGGTAAACCAGACAGAGAAAGTCAAATATCATGATATTACTTATATGTGCAATCAAAAACAAAAGATACAAATGAATTCTGTTTACAAAACAAATAGACCCACAGACATAGAAATCAAACTTATGGCTAACAAAGAAGGAGGGGATAGATGAGGAGGATGGGATTAACATACATGCGCAGAAGCACCACGGCTGCGAGGGACCTTGTAGAAGCGTGGCAGAGAGGAGCTACCCCTCGCCCGAGGTCAGGGGTGGCCACCGAGAGGAGCTACCCCACACCCGAGGTCAGGGGCAGCAGCTGAGAGGAGCAACCTCACGTCCTCCGGCTTCTGCGCCAGCACAGGAGGGCCGAGAGGAGCTACTCCACGTTCAAGGTCAGGAGGGGCGGCCGTGATGAGATACCCCTCGTCCAAGGTAAGGAGCAGCAGCTGCACTTTGCTGGAGCAGCCATGAAGAGATACCCCACGTCCAAGGTAAGAGAAACCCAAGTAAGACGGTAGGTGTTGCGAGAGGGCATCAGAGGGCAGACACACTGAAACCATAATCACAGAAAACTAGCCAATCTGATCACATGGACCGCAGTCTTGTCTAACTCAATGAAACTAGGCCATGCCGTGTGGGGCCACCCAAGACGGATGGGTCATGGTGGAGAGGTCTGACAGAATGTGGTCCACTGGAGAAGGGAATAGCAAACCACTTCAGTATTCTTGCCTTGAGAACCCCATGAACAGTATGAGAAGGCTAAATGATAGGACACTGAAAGAGGAACTCCCCAGGTCAGCAGGTGCCCAATATGCTACTGGAGATCAGTGTAGAAATAACTCCAGAAAGAATGAAGCCAAAGCAAAAAACATACCCAGTTGTGGATGTGACTGGTGATACAAGCAAGGTCTGATGCTGTAAAGAGCAATATTGCATAGGAAACTGGAATGTTAGGTCAATGAATCAAGGCAAATTGGAAGCGGTCAAACAGGAGATGACAAGAGTGAATGTCAACATTCTAGGAATCAGCAAACTAAAATGGACTGGAATGGGCGAATTTAACTCAGATGACCATTATATCTACTACTGTGGGCAGGAATCCCTTAGAAGAAATGGAGTAGCCATCATGGTCAACAAAAGAGTCCAAAATGTAGTACTTGGATGCAATCTCAAAAATGACAGAATGATCTCTGTTCGTTTCCAAGGCAAACCATTCAATATCACGGTAATCCAAGCCTATGCCCCAACCAGTAACACTGAAGAAGCCGAAGTTGAACGGTTCTATGAAGACCTACAAGACCTTTTAGAGCTAACACCCAAAAAAGATGTCCTTTTCATTATAGGGGGCTGGAATGCAAGAGTAGGAAGGCAAGAAACACCTGGAGTAACAGGCAAATTTGGCCTTGGAGTATGGAATGAAGCAGGGCAAAGGCTAATAGAGTTCTGCCAAGAGAACACACTGGTCACAGGAAACACCCTCTTCCAACAACACAAGAGAAGACTCTACACATGGACATCACCAGATGGTGGACACTGAAATCAGATTGATTATATTCTTTGCAGCCAAAGATGAGAAGCTCTATACAGTCAGCAAAAACAAGACCAGGAGCTGACTGTGGCTCAGATCGTGAACTCCTTATTGCCAAATTCAGACTTAAATTGAAGAAAGTAGGAAAACACACTAGCCCATTCAAGTATGACCTAAATCAAATCCCTTACGACTATACAGTGGAAGTGAGAAATAGATTTAAGGGATTTAGGCACTAGATCTGATAGACAGAGTGCCTGATGAACTATGGACAGAGGTTCATGACATTGTACAGGAGGCAGTGATCAAGACCATCCCCATGGAAAAGAAATGCAAAAAAGCAAAATGGCTGTCTGAGGAGGCCTTACAAATAGCTATGAAAAGAAGGGAAGTGTAAAGAAAAGGAGAAAAGGAAAGATATACCCTTTAGAATGCAGATTTCCAAAGAATAGCAAGGAGAGATAAAAAAAAAAAACCTTCCTCAGTGATCAGTGCAAAGAATTAGAGGAAAACAATAGAATGGGAAAGACTAGAGATCTCTTCAAGAACATTAGATTTACCAAGGGAACATTTCAGGCAAAGATGGTTTCAATAAAGGACAGAAATGGCATGGACCTAACAGAAGCAGAAGATATTAAGAAGAGGTGGCAAGAATACACAGAACTGTACAAAAAAGGTCTTCATGACCCAGATAATCACGATGGTGTGATCACTCACCTAGAGCCAACATCCTGGAATGTGAAGTCAAGTGGGCCTTAGGAAGCATCACTATGAACAAAGCTAGTGGAGGTGATGGAATACCAGTTGACCTATTTCAAATCCTAAAAGATGATGCTGTGAAAGTCCTTCACTAACTATGTCAGCAAATTTGGAAAACTCAGCAGTGGCCACAGGACTGGAAAAGGTCAGTTTTCATTTCAATCCCAAAGAAAGTCAATGCCAAAGAATGCTCAAACTACAGCACAATTGTACTCATCTCACACGCTGGTAAAGTAATGCTCAAAATTCTCCAAGCCAGACTTCAGCAATATGTGAACTGTGAACTTCCAGAAGTTCAAGCTGGTTTTAGAAAAGGCAGAGGAACCAGAGATCAAATTGCCAACATCTGCTGGATCATGGAAAAAGCAGGAGAGTTCCAGAAAAATATCTCTCTCTGCTTTATTGACTATGCCAAAGCATTGGACTATGTGGATCACAAACTGTGGAAAATTCTGAAAGAGTTTGGAATACCAGACCACCTGACCTGCTTCTTGAGAAACCTATATGCAGGTCAGGAAGCAACAGTTAGAACTGGACATGGAGCAACAGACTATTTTCCAAATAGGAAAAGAAATACGTCAAGGCTGGATATTGTCACCCTGCTTATTTAACTTCTATGCAGAGTACATCATGAGAAAAGCTGGATTGGCAGAAGCACAAGCTGGAATCAGGATTGCCAGGAGAAATATCAATAACCTCAGATATGCAGATGACACCACCCTTATGGCAGAAAGTGAAGAGGAACTAAAAAGCCTCTTGATGAAAGTGAAAAAGGAGAGTGAAAAAGTTGGCTTAAAGCTCAACATTCAGAAAACTAAGATCATGGCATCTGGTCCCATCACTTCATGGGAAATAGATGGGGAAACAGTGGAAACAGTGTCAGGCTTTATTTTGGGGGGCTCCAAAATCACTGCAGATGGTGATTGCAGCCATGAAATTAAAAGACGCTTACTCCTTGGAAGGAAAGTTATGACCAACTAGACAGCATATTAAAAAGCAGACATTACATTGCCAACAAAGGTCCGTCTAGTCAAAGTTATGGTTTTTCCTGTGGCCATGTTTGGATGTGAGAGTTGGACTGTGAAGAGCGCTGAGCACCAAAGAATTGATGCTTTTGAACTGTGGTGTTGGAGAAGACTCTTGAGAGTCCCTTGTACTGCAAAGAGATCCAACCAGTCCATCCTAAAGGAGATTAGTCCTGGGTGTTCATTGGAAGGACTGATGCTGAAGCTGAAACTCCAATACTTTGGCCACCTCATGCAAAGAGCTGACTCATTGGGAAAGACCCTGATGCTGGGAGGGATTGGGGGCAGGAGGAGAAGGGGATGACAGAGGATGAGATGGCTGGATGGCGTCACCAACTCAATGGACATGAGTTTTAGTAAATTCCAGGAGTTGGTGATGAACAGGGAGGCCTGGCGTGCTGCGATTCATGGGGTCGCAAAGAGTTGGACACGATTGAGCAACTGAACTGAACTGGACTGATACATAAAATAGATGACCAACAGATCTATACCTGAAAGTAACACAATTATAAGCCAATTGTATTTTAATTTGAAAGCAATAGAGTCCATCATTGTGAGTGTTGTGAGGATATGGAGCAACTGGAACCCTCATAGGTGGCTGCTCTGTGAGCGCTCGGCCCCTCAGTCGTGTGTGGCTTTTTGTGACCCCAGGACTGTAGCCCACCAGGCTCCTCTCTCCATGGAACTCTCCAGACAAGAACACTGGCATGGGTTGACATTCACCTCTCCAGGGAATCTTCCCAACCCAGGGATCAAACCTGCATTAGAGGCAGATTCTTTTACTGGCTGAACCACCAGGGAAGCCCCCAGTTTAGCTAAGTGTTTAGCTGAACTTGTTTAGCTCTCCATTTTATTCCTATGATCCACAAGAGGTAGTTTTGATGACTCCTAGCTTCCGGGAATCTATGTCTATGATCTCAAAGAACTCCGTAAGGAGCATACCCACCCTCCTTGAAAACATGGAATTAACTCCACAGAGCAGTTTATGTTTTCCCCTGTAATTCATAGTTTTCCCCTGTAAGGAGCATCCATTCTTCTTCTAAGCAGGTACCCAGGCACAAGAGTGACTGGTATACACACACACACACACACACACACACACACACTCACTCACACCCACACACATTTTAAATTTTAAAAGTTAATGTCTCCAAGATTGAGGGAGCCAGAATTGTCATTAAACTCTTGCAGACACAAAGGCCCTCTGCTGCTTTGCAGCCCACGTGAGACTGTATTTTACTTATCTGGATCCCTTTTGTCTGGAATTATTTCCTCATTTTGAATAACCTGCAGAATGTAAGGCTGCAAACAGAGAACTGTCGGCCTCCCTTACTTGGAAACGGATTTGTCATTTGTAGTCAGTCCCTGTACCTGGGGCAGTTTGGGATCAAAACCAGTTTTCAAGGCTTCATTTATTACCACTCTTTAAAGAACTCACCCTTTGATCAAGAGCCTGGGGATTCCATGCTTTGCCCCCTCAAAATGTGTTCCCACCCCCAAGATCCCAGCGCTGTTTTTGTTTCTTTTGAAAGCCCTGTTTACTTCGGAAATTCAGCAATTGCTCCCGAAGTTCCTTTGATGTCTATTGAATTTAATATATTTCATTGCATTATGGAAAAGCTATTTCAGCTTTTGGTATCAGCATCTTCTTGATATGCCGAGGGGTCTTTTTGTTGGGTTTTGTGTGTGTGGTTGTTGATTTGAGTTGTTGAATTTTTTTTTTTTTTAAGAATGATTTTAAGACTTTTGTTCTTTTTTTTTTTTAAAGACTAGCCAAAGGATGAGCAAGCAATGAGATTGACATCTCCTACAAATTAGAATTCTCCATTTGAGTCTAGGAACAGGTGACAAGAAGAAATACCTTTTTAATTCTCCCTGTTTTCACTAATTCCAATTGCCCCAGATTTGCCTCCACAATAAACCAACAAAGGCTACATTTTAGGAATTTTGTATCTATCAATAATCAATGCTTACTATTTACTTGTTAGTATACCAAGCATTTTGCTAGTCAAGTCACTTAAAGTGTAATTGAGAAATTTTATGTATATACATATGTGTATATAAAATTTCTCAAGATTCTCAGTATTCTCAAGAATACTGTAGTGGATTGCCTTTCCATTCTACAGGGGTCTTCCTGACCCAGGGATCAAATCCATGTCTCCTGCATTGCAGGCAGACTCTTTACCATCTGAGACAGCAGGGAAACCCAATATTATATATATATATGTATATATTATATATATAAAATCAGACACTAATCTAAGAGCTTTCATATACTCGTTTTTTATAACCTTACCTTCCATTTTTGGTGTAACCATATGATTTACCATCTAAAGACGCTGTCAAAGACACTTTGACAGTAAAAGGGGGCACCACTAATAATTAATAATAACTAGTGAAAAGGAGCACCATTAATAATACTAGGACAACAAATATTAGCCAAGACTAGTGGGGATGTATGGTCATGCTATCTGTATTGCAGATGAGGAAACTGAAGTACAAAAAAGTTAAGCCACTTACACAAAGACACAACAGCTAGCAGATGGCAGACAAGTTGTGAAGTCACTGTATTCGCCTGCAGCCACCACTCTACACCACACTGAATTTGCCCAGTCTTCTGGGACCAAATCACAGGAACAAAGAGCCACCTGAATATGTGCTTCAGCCACAGATGTGCCATCAGTACGGGCAGGTCCAGGCGTCCCAGACCTAAGAGGAATCGAGAGGATGCTCTCTGGTCCTGTTACACAGAGCCATGGTAGAAGATGAGAGATCTAGATTATAGTCCCAACTTGCTATTCAGTCACTGCGTCCTGGGGACAAGTCACTTCCCCCCACTTTATCCTGGACCTTTACAGTCTGCAGTTAAGCCAACGCGCCTGCAGCACCGCCCACGTGACCCCAACAGTAACCATATATCCAAAGCCTCACCTGCTCAGGATCTCACACGCACAAAAAAAATGATGGGAGTGGGATCCTCTGTTGCCTATGGATGGGCTCTAGAGTTCTTCTCTGGCTCCTGATTGAGGTGGTTTGGGTGACCTGTGGTGATCCTGGCCTGTAAGTATGTAAGAAGTCATAGGTGGGCAATCTTTCCAACAGAGAGTGGGGATAATATGAGCCACAGCTACATTCTGGGCCCTTCACTAGTTCTGAAACCAGGTCCTGACCCTCTCATTAGACCGAGGTCCTGGTGCCCTCATCCCCTCCCTAGGACCACCTACAGGCCCTCACCTTGTACCCCAGCCTGTTCCTGCAGGTCTGACTCTGGATAGGCTGCACCAAGCTTGAGCTGCCTCAGTCTCCTTAGATCTGGCTCTTGGACGTCTGGCTTTACCGCACCCTTACCCTGACTATTCCTCTGTCTGGGTAGCTCCATCTAGCTTTGACCTACAGGTGGCCTCTGTGGGTCCGCCCTCCCCATGTGAGTTTTCAATGTGGTTCATGGTCAGGGCTGACCAGCTACGACCACCCCGACATCCCTTGAGTTACCAAGTCCTGCTGAATTTACTTCCCAAGTAACCTCGATCCCATACCTCTCATCTTCCACTTAAAGTGAGCTATACTTCTCAGCTAGTCTTCTAGCTCAAATCTCTTCTGTGCTTTGACTCTCTCTTTCCCTTCATGAATTCCCCCGGCTCACCATGTCAAGAGTATGATTCTAAACCTATGTGTGATTCCATCATCCTCTATGTGTGAACATTCATTGTATTCCCAGCGTAAAGACCAAATGCCTTAGCACCGTTTCAAGGCTTGCACTAACCGAGGGCCAACCTGCTTTAGAACCTTCTCACACTTTTGAATCCTCTCACGCCCCTCCCTCCTGCTTTCTCAAAGTAGCCCCTGGTGTTCCAGGTATGTGTAGTATTAAGCCCTGCCCCCCAAACACAGCATGCCTTCAACACCTCTCCTTTTTCAGGGCTGAGAATGCCACCCTCCCTTCGATAACTCAGAATCCTCGTCGCCCGCCCGTTGGGCATGCCTCAGATAGCGCAGATAAACAGTCCTCCTCACTCCCAGCCTCCATTAGAGCCTGTCCCTCTCTGCCAAAGGATCCCAGTACTCTCTGATAAAGCTTATTTCACTGCTTTCACAAACCGGCTGAGAGTGCAGTTCTGACAGTGCTTATCTGTCTCCCCAGAGAGGAAAGCTTTCCACATTTGCATCTCCCACAACACCCAGCCCCATGTACACCCCCTTAAAGGGGCTCTGTATGCATGCATTGGTTTGACCTTTAAGTCAGAACGAAAAACATCTTCGCACCTGGCCTCCTCCCCTCCTGATGAGCCCTGAGCCCTGGTAGCAACATGGTCCATCTGTGGGATTGGAACCCGAGGCAGCAGATGCAGCCAGCAGCAGGCGCCTGGGAAGACTTGTCAGATCTACTGAAGAAACCTGCTTAGAGATTTCCCTGGCGCCCCAGTGGTTAAGAACCCACCGGCCAATGCAGGGTACACCAGTTCAATCCCTGGTCCGGGAAGATCCCGCATGTTGCGGGGCAACTAAACCTGTGCGCCGCACTACTGAAGCCCACAGGCCCGTGAGCTAGCGCTCCACAAGAGAAGCCGCCGCAAGGAATAGCCCCTGCACCGGAACTGGACAGCAGCCCCGCTCACTGCAGCCTGAGAAAGCCCACTCCCAGCAACAGAGACCCAGTGAAGCCAAAAATAATAGATCAATAAGTAGAATTTTTTAAAAAAAGAAACCTGCTTAGAGGGGAGCGCTGGATGCTAGTCAACCCCAAGACAGGGAAAGGAAGAACAAGAAAGACTCGCCTTGCTCTATGCATGTGCCCCACTCCTTTGAAAGCTTTTCCCTGCCAGCAGCCAACCGAGGGACTGGGAGTCTTTGCTGCTGAGTAGGTGTTGGAAGGTCCAGAGTTTTTCTCCATCTCCTCCCTCTCTCCAAAGCCCTGGCCCTCTTATATTTGTTGCAGTTTGGCTGCTAAGCCTTTTTCAAAGACACAGCATTAATTCCGCTGCAGCACAAGTGAGATCAGGCATTTGGAAAAGAAAAGAAATATGGAATTCAGGAGCTGAGGCTGCCACACACAAAGGCCATCCGGGAAGGCAAACCAAAGGGAGCCTTTATTTTTCTGTTGTTTCGTTTTTCAACAGAGCTAAGGTCACTGCAAGCAGCAGCCATTAGCCTAATTAGACCCTGGGAATGAGAAAACGGAGGGAGCACTCCAATGGGGGAACAGAGGGGAGGGGCAAAGACAGTAATTGAAGCCAAATAATGAATATTAAACTCTTGTAAGTAATGTTTAATTAAGTTATTCTACAATTGAGGCTTTTTGCAAATATTACCATGGGATTCAAAGGAGTACATTAAGTGCCTGGAAAAATCACTAAACAGAGAACACGGGCTGCCTTCTTCGCCTCTAGTCTGTGGCTCTGCTTAATCTGCATGGAAGTTCCATGAGCTAAAGGCTAAAGGAAGTCACATAAACACATGTCCCCAACTCCCTACTTTTGCCCATACACAGTTTCCACACCATCACATGGCCCTGCAGCTTAGCACCATATTACAGTTGAAAACTCCTGTTTGTCAAAAGATTGTATCAAAAGTGAAAAGGACAAGCCAAAACTTGAGAGGATTTTGCAAGCCACATCACCAAATTCAAGTTACATTTTTCAAAATATATAATGGTCTATTTACCCAACGGAAACATGGCAAAAGATATGAACAGGCAATTCACAGAAGAAAAAGATGTAGTTAAAATACAAAAAAAAAAAAAAAGTCAAGCTCACTTGACATCAGAAAAATACACAATCTGAGATGCTACCATGTCATATTCATCAGATTAGTGACAAAAGAGAATTATTGTCTCATAATGCTAAGTGTTGGTGAGGATACGGAGAGATAGGAATGTGTGACTAACACACACCGGTATAGTTACACTAGGGAGCAATTTGGCACCAAACAGCAAAGTTGGTCGGTAGGCTATGATGTATAGGGTTGCAAAGAACTGGACACAACTGAAGTGACTTTGCACACACACACAGCAAAGTTTAAGATGTGTGTACTTAAAACCCAGGAGACCAATTAAAAGTGTATGCTAGATTGTTAGAGAGGTGTACAAAAATATTCAATGCAGCATTATTTATACGGCAGAAACTGGAAACAAACTCACCCCCCATAAACAAGATAATGGGCATATAAATTGAGGAATCTTCACATAATGAAAAACTACTTAGGAGTAAAAGAAAATTAATTTATGATATGAATAAATCTCTTAAACATAATTTTAAGTAAAACTCAAAACCTAAACAAAGTTTTTTTAAAGTGGCAGAAGAATATAATACATTATGGTATAATTCATGTAAGATTTAAAATCTACAGACCATAATATTTAGAGACACAAATACACATATGCTGAAGAATTGATGCCTTTTAACTGTGGTGCTGGAGAAGACTCTTGAAACTCCCTTGGACGGCAAAGAGATCAAACCAGTCAACCTCAAGGGAGATCAACAGTGAGTATTCACTGCAAGGACTGACGCTGAAGCTGAAGCTCCGGTATTCTGGTCATCTGATATGAACAGACGACTCATTGGAAAAGTCCCCTATGCTGGGAAAGATTGAGGGCAGAAGGAGAAGAGGGCATGGGAAGATGAGATGGCTGGATGGCGCCACCAATGCAATGAATATGAACCTGGGCAAATTTTGGGAGATGGTGAGGGACAGGGAGGCCTGGGGTGCTGCAGTCCATGACATGCAGAGTAGGACACAGCTGGGCAACTGAACAACAACAGCAATACATTCCTATGCCTTCAGTTATTTCATGATATTTTTAATTGGTAATGATCATATTTTTAAACAGGCCTCAACAAGATCCTATGCTCCTGGAAGAAGAGACTTGAAAATTCACCCCAGAATGGAAGAGCAGGTATGACCAGGGGGTAAAATGCAAGACACATTTGGGACACAATTCAGGTGAGGGAATTGAGGGCCATGAAATGTTGTTCTTTCTGAAATCTCTACCCAGAGAAGCACTTGAAGTTCAAGTGGACTGAAAGCCATTTGATCCTGGAGCAGGCACAAATCGGACAAGGAAAGTCAGCATGGTGCCCAACTCAGCCCTGCTAAGTAAGAGGACTTGAGGGTGGGAGATGGAATCCACTGCCCAAGAAGGATCAGTTAGGTTTTTCTTGCCAACTGAATGGAGGCGAAACTCTAACTTTTCTGTACATTCAGAATTTAACAGATTCAGAATTTTACCAGATTGAGCTGCCACGAGTATGGCAGTATTTTCTGAGCGCCTCAGTTTCTTATTAGAGCTTGAGAATTCCTAGCAAACATTAGTCTTGGAGATTCTCACCATTGGCCAGAAGAGATGCTGCAGACACAAAAACTGCCAACAGAAATATTTGAACCTCTTTTAGTTGGATTTACTAGATGAAGTCTTTGGGAGGAATTGCAATAAATTTATATTTTTTATAAAGATAGCCATGATAAATACATCTTTAGCTGGACTTTAAAAATGGAGAGGATGGTATTACTATCCACAGAGGAATACCTACTGTCCTATTTATTTACTGAAAAAAAGAAGTAAAGAAAGCAGGCAGAAAACTGAGTAAATTATAGTATTAGCTGACCTTGACTTTGGGTAGCCCTCTCTCGATCCAAGCATTAACAATCCCAATTCTATAATTAGGGGACTGGTCTAGACCACAGGTCGGCTAAACTTGATCCATCACCTATTTCTCTATGACTTGCAAGAGAAGAATGCCTTTTGTATTTATAAATAATTTTAAAAAATCAAAGGAAGAATATTTTGTGAGACATGAAAAGTATACATATATGTGAGTGTCCATAATACAGTTTGCTGTTGTTGTTTGCTAATATACACAATTTTAAGTAATTTGTATTCAAGTATAGCTGATTTACAATGTTGTATTAGTTTCTTCTGTACAGCAAAATAAATCATATACGTATATCACTTCAGTTCAGTCATTCAGTCGGGTCCAACTCCGTGTGACCCCATGAACCACAGCACACAAGGCCTACCTGTCCATCATCAACTCCCAGAGTCCACCCAAACCTATGTCCATCAAGTCTGTGATGCCATCCAACCATCTCATCCTCTGTCTTCCCCTTCTCCTCCCGCCCCCAGTCTTTCCCAGCATCACGGTCTTTTCCAGTGAGTCAGCTCTTCACATCAGGTGGCCAAAGTATTGGAGTTTCAGCTTCAGCATCAGTCCTTCCAATGAATATTCAGGACGGATTTCCTTTATGATGGACTGGTTGGATCTCCTTGCAGTCAAGGGACTCTCAAGCGTCTTCTCCAACACCACAGTTCAAAGCATCAATTCTTCGATGCTCAGCTTTCTTTACAGTCCAACTCTCACATCCATACATGATCACTGGAAAAACCATAGCCTTGACTAGACAGACCTTTGTTGGCAAAGTAATGTCTCTGCTGTTTAATATGTTGTCTAGATTGGTCATAACTTTCCTTCCAAAGAGTAAGAGTCTTTTAATTTCATGGCTTCAATCATCATCTGCAGTGTTTTGGAGCCCAGAAAAATAAAGTCAGCCACTGTTTCCACTGTTTCCCCATCTATCTCCCATGAAGTGATGGTATCTGATGCCATGATCTTAGTTTTCTGAATGTTGAGTTTTATGACAACTTTTTCACTCTCCTCTTTCACTTTCATCAAGAGCCTCTTTAGTTCCTCTTCACTTTCTGCAATAAGGGTGGTGTCATCTGCATATCTGAGGTTATTGATATTTCTCCTGTCAGTCTTGATTCCAGCTTGTGCTTCTTCCAGTCCAGCGTTTCTCATGATGTACTCTGCATAGAAGTTAAATAAGCAGGGTGACAATATACAGCCTTGACACACTCCTTTTCCTATTTAGAACCAGTCTGTTGTTCCATGTCCAGTTCTAACTGTTGCTTCCTGACCTGCATATAGGTTTCTCAAGAGGCAGGTCAGGCAGTCTGGTATTCCCATCTCTTGAAGAATTTTCCATAGTTTATTGTGATCTACACAGTCGAAGGCTTTGGCATAGTCAGTAAAAGGAGAAATAGATGTTTTTCTGGAAATCTCTTGCTTTTTTGATGATCCAGTGAATGTTGGAAATTTGATCTCTGGTTCCTCTGCCTTGTCTAAATCCAGCTTGAACATCTAGAAGTTCACAGTTCATGTATTGCTGAAGCCTGTCTTGGAGAATTTTGAGCATGACTTTACTAGCATGTGAGATGAGTGCAATTGTGCAGTAGTTTGAGCATTCTTTGGGATTACCTTTCTTCGGTATTAGAATGGAAACTGACCTTTTCAAGTCCTACGGCCACTGCTGAGTTTTCCAAATTTGCTGGCATATTGAGTGCAGCACTTTCACAGCATCATCTTTCAGGATTTGAAATAGCTCATCTAGAATTCCATCACATCCACTAGCTTTGTTCATAGTGATGCTTTCTAAGGCCCACTTGACTTCACATTACAGGATGTCTGGCTCTAGGTGAGTGATCACGCCATCGTGATGATCTGGGTTGTGAAGATCTTTTTTGTATAGTTCTTCTGTGTATTCTTGCCACCTCTTTTTAATATCTTCTGCTTCTGTTATGTCCATACCATTTCTGTCCTTTATTGAGCCCATCTTTGCCTGAAATGTTCCCTTGGTATCTCTAATTTCCTTGAAAAGATCTCTAGTCTTTCCCATTCTATTGTTTTCCTCTATTTCTTTGCAATGATCACTGAAGAAGGCTTTCTTATCTTTCCTTGCTATTCTTTGGAACTCTGTATTCAAATGGGTATATCTTTCCTTTTCTCCTTTTCTTTACACTTCCCTTCTTTTCAAAGCTATTTGTAAGGCCTCCTCAGACAGCCATTTTGCTTTTTTGTATTTCTTTTCGATGGGGATGGTCTTGATACCTGTCTCCTGTACAGTGTTACAAACCTCTGTCCATAGTTCATCAGGCACTCTATCAGATCTAGTCCCTTCAATCTATTTCTCACTTCCACTGTATAGTCATAAGGGATTTGATTTAGGTCATACCTGAATGGTCTAGTAGTTTTCTCCACTTTCTTCACTTTAAGTCTGAATTTGGCAATAAGGAGTTCATGATCTGAGCCACAGTCAGCTCCCGGTCTTGTTTTTGCTGACTGTATAGAGCTTCTCTATACATCTTTGGCTGCAAAGAATATAATCAATATGATTTTGGTGTTGACCATCTGGTGATGTCCATGTGTAGAGTCTTCTCTTGTGTTGTCGGAAGAGGGTGTTTGCTATGACCATTGCGTTCTCTTGGCAAAACTCTATTAGCCTTTGCCCTGCTTCATTCTGTACTCCAAGGCCAAATTTGGCTGTTTCTCTAGGTATTTTTTGACTTACTACTTTTGCATTCCAGCCCCCATAATGAAAAGGACATCTTTTTTGGGTGTTAGTTCTGGAAGGTCTTGTAGGTCTTAATAGAACTGTTCAACTTCAGCTTCTTCAGCATTACTGGTTGGGGCATAGACTTGGATTACTGTGATATTGAATGGTTTGCCTTGGAAACAAACAGAGATCATTCTGCCATTTTTGAGATTGCATCCAAGTACTGCATTTTGGACTCTCTTGTTGACCATGATGGCTACTCCATTTCTTCTAAGGGATTCTTGCCCACAGTAGTAGATATAATGGTTATCTGAGTGAAATTCACCCAATCCAGTTCAATTAAGTTCGTTGATTCCTAGAATGTCGATGTTCACTTTTGTCATCTCTTGTTTGACCACTTCCAATTTGCCTTGATTCATGGACCTTATATTGCTGGTTCCTATGCAATATTGCTCTTTATAGCATCGAACCTTGCCTCTATCACCAGTCCCATCCACAGCTGGGTGTTGTTTTTGCTTTGGCTCCATCCCTTCATTCTTATATATATATATATATATATATATATATATATGTTCTCTTTTTTATATCCTTTTCCCATATTACAGAGTATTGAGTAGAGTTCCCTGTCCTGTACAGTAGGTCCTTATTAGTTATCTATTGTACATACAGCAATGTGTATGTGTTAATCACAATTAATCCCTCCTTCTCCCCCTTGGTGACCCTTAATTTGTACTGTGTTTGGCTGCTTCTGCACTTTACAGACAGAATTAAGTGGATGGGATAGAGACTGTAGTCTCTATATTTACTGTTGGACTCTACAAAAAAGATTTGTCAATCCCTGGTCTACAGTTCAGTTCAGTCACTCAGTCGTGTCCAACTCTTTGCGACCTCATGAATCGCAACACGCCAGGCCTCCCTGCCCATCACCAACTCCCAGAGTTTACTCAAACTCATGCCCATCGAGTCAGTGATGCCATCCAGCCATCTCATCCTCTATCGTCCCCTTCTCCTCCTGCTCCCAATGCCTCCCAGTATCAGGGTCTTTTCCAAGGACCACACAATTGCACTCATCTCACACGCTAGTAAAGTAATGTTCAAAATTCTCCAAGCCAGGCTTCAGCAATACATGAACCATGAACTTCCAGATGTTCAAGCTGGATTTAGAAAAGGCAGAGGAACCAGAGATCAAATTGCCAACATTCACTGGATCACCGAAAAAGCAAACATTTCCAGAAAAACATCTATTTCTGCTTTATTGACTATGCCACAGCCTTCGACTGTGTGGACCACAATAAACTATGGAAAATTCTACAAGAGATGGAAATACCAGACTGCCTGACCTGCCTCTTGAGAAACCTATATGCAGGTCAGGAAGCAACAGTTAGAACTGGACATGGAACAACAGAAACTGGTTCCAAATAGGAAAAGGAGTGCGTCAAGGCTGTATATTGTCACCCTGCTTATTTAACTTCTATGCAGAGTACATCATGAAAAACGCTGGGCTGGAAGAAGCACAAGCTGGAATCAAGACTGACAGGAGAAATATCAATAACCTCAGATATGCAGATGACACCACCCTTACTGCAGAAAGTGAAGAGGAACTAAAGAGGCTCTTGATGAAAGTGAAAGAGGAGA
Source organism: Odocoileus virginianus (assembly GCF_023699985.2). Taxonomy (NCBI): domain Eukaryota; kingdom Metazoa; phylum Chordata; class Mammalia; order Artiodactyla; family Cervidae; genus Odocoileus; species Odocoileus virginianus. Next base: position 41,742,665 of record NC_069704.1, on the reverse strand, counting down.
GTGAATAAGTTGGCTTAAAGCTCAACATTCAGAAAATGAAGATCATGGCATCTGGTCCCATCACCTCATGGGAGATAGATGAGGAAACAGTGGAAACAGTGTCAGACTTTATTTTTTGGGGCTCCAAAATCACTGCAGATTGTGACTGCAACCATGAAATCAAAAGACGCTTACTCCTTGGAAGGAAAGTTATGACCAACCTAGATAGCATAGTAAAAAGCAGAGACATTACTTTGCCAACAAAGGTCCGTCTAGTCAAGGCTATGGTTTTTCCAGTGGTCATGTATGGATGTGAGATTTAGACTGTGAAGAAAGCTGAGCGCTGAAAAATTGATGCTTTTGAACTGTGGTGTTGGAGAAGACTCTTGAGAGTCCCTTGGACTGCAAGGAGATCCAACCAGTCCATCCTAAAGGAGATCAGTCTTGGGTGTTAATTGGAAGGACTGATGTTGAAGCTGAAACTCCAGTACTTTGGCCACCTCATGTGAAGAGTTGACTCGTTGGTCTACAGTAGCAATGTCAAAAAAAAAAAAAAAAAATACAATGCCAGCCAGATATGAAATGTAAAAGTTTCCAGTTGCCACATTAAAGAAAAAAAGAAAAAGAGCTGAAATCAATTGTAACGATCCATCTGATTTAACTCAATCTATCCCACAAATCCAATGTGTAATCAATATAAAGAATTTGGGGTGAGATATTTTACATTTTTTTTTCCTGCTAAGTCTCCAAAATTGGATGTGCATGTTGTACTTCCAGTGCATCTCAATTTGGCCAGCTACATTCCAAGTGCTCAATGGCCTCGTGAGGTCAAAGGTTACTGTGCCAGACAGCAGAGTCAGATTACTCCTGAGGTCCTTTTCAGCTTTAACATTATAAGATTTAAAATATGTATCGGCTTAAAAAAACAAAATTTCCCTTTTGGCTCAGATGGTAAAGAATCTGCCTGAAATGCAGGAAACCCACTTTGGATCCCTGAGTCAGGAAGAACCCCCAGAGAAGGGAATGGTTACCCACTCCAGCATTCTTGCCTGGAGAATCCCATGGACATAGGAGCCTGGCAGGTTACTGTAGTCTATGGGGTTGCAGAGTCGGACATGACTGAGTGACTAAAACACACAAAAAACAAAACAAAACACAAGACATATCTCCATTCTCCAGGTTCCAATTAGAATTACACTCCTTAAAACCTTTCCTGATTCCTTCAATAGATACAGCCCTCAACTCAAGGCAGCATCAGTTTTACCAATGGAGACTGCCCTCCAACCTTGAATCTTTCAGAGACCTGAACCCATAGGAGTAACAGGGCTGTTTCCAAGTAGCTGCTTCCCCTTCTCACTCCAGGCTTCATTGCTCACCTCTGCTCCTGCCTCTCACTTTGCTGTGTCTTCACTCTTTATGGCATCTCTCTGTGCTCCTCCTGGGGGTCTTGGCTTGGGTTTTCTCCACCTCCCCCACCCTGGGGAGACCTTATAAGGCCTTCTGGAAGCCTCCTCCCAGCCCTGTCCAAACAGCCAGGACCTCTTAGAAGAGGAAGTACATCAGGAGTAGCATAGGAATGTGAGGATAAAGGGCTTCCGAGGTGGCAAGTGGGCAAAGAACCCACCTGCCAATGCAGGAGACAAAAGAGGTGCAGGTTCGATCACTGGGCTGAGAAGATCCCTTCGAGGAGGACATGGCAACCCACTCCAGTATTCTTGCCTGGAGAATCTCATAGACAGGGGAGTCTGGTGGGCTATAGTTCATAGTATCACAAAGAGTCATCATGACTGAAGTGGCTTAGCATGCACACACATGAAGATAAAACCTAAGTGGACCAAGGGATTAAGAAAAAAAAAATACTTTGAAAGATGATTCAGAAAATTTGGAATTAAGGGAATTGAGGAAATTAAGGAATTTGAGCATTAAGGAAAGCTTTTGAGAAGACATTTTTGAGAAAGCGATAGCAGAATTCCTGGGATTCCTAACCAAGGAGGACCACTGGTTATGAGTTGAGGGAGAGAGTTGGAAATTGAAACAGAATCCAGAAAAACAGGCTGGGACCCCAGGAAGACTGGGCTGTGGCTCCTGCAGAGCTTCAAAGGCAGCTGGCACAACAGTCCTGAGTGGGAGGTGGGACACATCACCAAAGCCTGAAGCCTTCCTTAGTCATCAGGACCCAAAGCAGGAGATGGGGCGAAAGGGAGCGATGGGACTTGAAGCTTCAAACCTGAGTTTCTTCAGAAAGTGCATCTAAATTTTTCCCATGTCCCCGATCCTGGAGGAGTGATGAAATGACCTCTGTGCAACACTCAAGTGGGCTGGGCTAGAAAAAGGGAATTATCAGAGGTGGGCTAATCAAGCATATCTCAAAAAGTAAAATATATTATTATTATAAAAACAAATGCCCATTATAATTTGTTCCAACCACACATTGTTGTTGTTCCTCAGTCACTCAGTTGTGTCCGACTCTTTGTAACCCCATGGACTGTAGACACACCAGGCTTCCCTGTCCTTCACCGTTTCCTGGAGCTTGCTCAAACTCGTGTCTATTGAGTCAGTGATGCCATCCAACCATCTCATCCTCTGTCTGCCCCTTCTCCTCCTGCCCTCCATCTTTCCCAGCATCAAGGTCTTTTCCCATGAGTCAGCTCTTCACATCAGGTGGCCAAAGTATTGGAGTTTCAGCTTCAGTATCAGTCCTTCCAATGAATATTCAGGGTTGATTTCCTTTAGGATTGACTGGTTTCATCTCCTTGCTGTCTAAGGGACTCTCAAGAATCTTCTCCAGCACCACAATTTGAAAGCATCAATTCTTTGGCACTCAGCCTTCTTTACGGTCCAATTCTCACATCCGTACACGACTATTGGAAAAACCAAACTGTACACAGAAGTAAAGTAAAAACAGAAGCTTTCTAAAGTTTCTCAGCCCAGAAATAATGATTTGGAGGCCATTCTTCATTCCTGTCTTGATGTATCCTGCATTACTGAATAGAATCATATCCTACAAGCTCATTTTCTCATAAATATCATCTGTGTGTGTGCATGTGTGTGTGTGTGTGTGTGTGTGTTTATTTTAGATTAGTATCTTGATGGGGAGAGACTTGGGAAGGCTTACTCCTTTCCTTTCTCCTCTTAACCCATATACTTATATAAGAAAGGTTGTCATTATTTTACAAAAAAGATCATTTTTACACACTTTTCTGCATTCTGTTTGTCTCACACTTTGTATAAATTTCTCCAAATTATTGGATTGAGAGTTCATTCATTTTTAAGGTCTGCATAATATTTATGGTATGAGTGTACTGTAATTTATTCAATTATCCCCACTGATGGGCACTCCCTTTGAAACAACTTTGCATATATACTCTTACTCACCACCACTTTTATTTCCATGAGATAAATTCCCATAAGTGGGAGTGCTGGGTAGAAGGGGATATGCATTTTTTAATTTTACTAGCTATTGCCAGACTGTTTTCTAAAAAGACTGAAACAGTTTGCATTTCCTTCAGCAGTGTATGTGTAAATTCCCTCTGCCCCGCGTCTCCTCCGCCAGTAGATATTATTGGTCTTCCTGTTTGCCAGTCTGAGTGTAAAGTGATAATTCAAAATTCTACTTTTGTTTGCATTTTTCGGACCTGCAGTAAAGTTTGAGCATTTTTTAAAAGTGTTTACTGGCCCTTAGACTTGCTCTTCTGTGAGCTGCCTGTAAAGACCTTCACTCTCCGTTTGGTACCATTAAGAGCTTTTTGTGTATTACAGCTGTGACTCCTTTATCAATGTGACTTTTTCCTGAATTCATCACTTGGCTCCATTCTTACTTTACACTAAACTGCCGCGCACTCTTTGAGCCGGGGGATGGGATAAGAGTCAGAGATTCGGGCCTTCCCTGGTGGCCTAGTGGCCAAGACTCCAAACTCCCAATGCAGGGGACCAGGGTTCAGTCATTGGTCAAGGAACGAGATCCCACATGCTGAACTAAAGACTTCACATACCACAATTAAAGATCCCAGATGCAGCAACTAAGACCCAGCACAGTCAAATAAAATCCATTAATTAAAATTTTAAAAAGAATCAGCGATTTTAAGGGTACATAGGACAGACAACATCATGTTCCAGATCCCCTCTGAGGATGGTGGATTCATTGGCTCAGGATGACAGAACAATAAGCCACAGACTGGAGGCTTATACAACAGAAACTTACTTTCTCACAGTTCTAGAGCCTGGAGATTCAAGGCCTAGGTGCCAGAGGGTGGGTTTCCGGTGAAGCCTCTCTTCCCAGCTTGCAGATGGCCACCGTCTTGGTGCGTCCTCACAAAACCACTCTTCTGTGCTTGTGAGGAGAAAAAGAGTGATCTCTGGTGCCTCTTTTCTCTTAAGGAGAGCAGTCCTATTGGATCAGGGCCCCACCCTTAAAAATCATTTAACCTTAATTATTTCCTTAACCTCAGATATGCAGATGGCACCACCCTTATGGCAGAAAGTGAAGAGGAACTAAAAAGCCTCTTGATGAAAGTGAAAGAGGAGAGTGAAAAGGTTGGCTTAAAACTCAACATTCAGAAAACTAAGATCATGGCATGATACCATCACTTCATGGCAAATAGATGAGAAAACAGTGGAAATAGTGGCTGACTTTATTTTGGGGGGCTCCAAAACCACTGCAGATGGTCATTGCAGCCATGAAATTAAAAGATGCTTACTCTCTGGAAGGAAAGTTATGACTAACCTAGACAGCATATTAAAAAGCAGAGACATTACTTTGTCAACAAAGGTCTATCTAGCCAAGGCTATGGTTTTTCCAGTGCTCATGTATGGATGTGAGAGTTAGACTATAAAGAAAGCTGAGCACCAAAGAATTGATGCTTTTGAACTGTGGTGTTGGAGAAGACTCTTGAGAGTCCCTTAGACTGCAAGGAGATCCAACCAGTCCATCCTGAAGGAGATCAGTCCTGGGTGTTCATTGGAAGGACTGATGTTGAAGCTGAAACTCCAATACTTTGGCCACCTGATGTGAAGAGCTGACTCATTTGAAAAGACCCTGATGCTGGGAAAGATGGAGGGCAGGAGGAGAAGGAGATGACAGAGGATGAGATGGTTGGATGGCATCACCGACTCAATGGACATGGGTTTGGGCAAACTCCGGGGGTTGGTGATGGACAGGAAGGCCTGGTGTGCTGGAGTTCATGGGAGTCGCAAGGAGTCGGACACAACTGAGCGACTGATCTGACCGACTTCCTTTAAGGCCCCATCTCCATATACATAGTCTCATTGGGAGTTAAGGTGTCAATATCTAAACTTGATGGTGCACACAATTCAGTTTCTGATGCATGGGTTCTACAGAAATGAATAAACTCAGAGGGAAAGCGCAGGCTTCCCAGGTGGCACAGTGGTATAGAATCTGCCTGCCAATCCAGGAGATGAAAGAGACACTGGTTTGATCCCTAGGTCAGGAAGATCCCCTGGAGAAGGAAACAGAAACCCACTCCAGTATTCTTGCCTGAAAATTCCATGGACGGAGGAGCCTGGCAGGCTACAGCCCCCAGGGTAGCAAAGAGCTGGGCATGACTGAACACACAGAGGAAATATGTCATCTGAGTGACATTCATTCTTGCAGCAAGTTCCATGGTCTAGCAGGACAACAAAGCAGCTGGATAATCCCCATTCCTCCAAAAAATGGCACAGAAACAGCAGAGGAGCCCCTGACCTGATAGGACCAGGGACAGAAAGCAATCATGTCTCATCAGAAGCCTGCCTTCCAGGGGCCCAGCACCAGGGCAGGGGAGTAGCCACGCCTGGTTGACACCTGTGGGAATAGATGTCTAAAGGGCCATAAGCCTTGGCTCTGGGTTAATTCCCTAGCACGTAGGTGGGGAGTAGGGGGCAGGGGACCACCAACTGACTGGACCTCAGCTTTCTTCATTCTGGCAGAAAAGAGTCCATTTGGTGCAGCCAGAGCACAATCAAGGACCACGTGTAGCAGAACACAGCCCAGATGAGACCATGCAGCCCCCGAGCTGGGCAGCGCTGGTCCTGGGCGAGGAGCTAAGGCTCCAGGAGGGCTGATGTCTAGCCTTCATCTCTCTTTCTAGGCCCTCCGAGTAGACACTTCTATCTGCAGCTCCATCCTATTTAGCACCCCTTTGCCTCATCACTTCAACCCGTCTAAAAGCCATGGCGGGAAACGACCTTAATTGGAAATGAGGACCTCAGCTCCTTCCGCCAAGATTCCCTCAAAGGAACACACGGCAAATTGCTCGCATGAACTCCTTTAACCTGACCCTCCAACTTATTCCCCATTAAGGTGGGTACTTAAATGCGGCTATTTGTGGCTGTCAGGCAGAGTCGAGAGCCCACCTGCTTGGGGATGCAGCCGCCCGCTGTGCCACACCAGTGCCCGGGTCCTATCCCAGGGGGCACACGCCAACACCTGTTCATGTTTCAGAGCACAGGCGCAAGTCAGGAGAACTGGATGGATTACACACCTGAGGTTGCATATCCTGGTTCTGCATATGCTGGATAGTATTGGCCCCACACCATGAAATGGAGGAGACACACGCACCACCTTGCCTGCATGTGTGGTGGGGAATATAGTACAGAGGAGAGAAGGACAAGGGGACCCAAGGTCTGGGTGCTGCCATCCCGGGTCCTGCTGTGACTGAACAGTCGATGATATTTCACACCCCGTCTCCATTCTAGGACTTGACTTACCTTCTTCAGTCCTGCCGATATCCAGGTGGCACAGTGGTGAAGGAACCGCCTGCCAATGCAGGAGATGCAGGAGACAGGGGTTCAATCCCTGGGTGGGAAGTTCCCCTGGAGGAGGAAATGGCAACCCACTCCAGCATTCTTGCTTGGGAAATTCCATGAACAGAGGAGCCTGGCGGGCTACAGTCCGTGGGGTCACAAAGAGTCGGACACAGCTGAGCAACTTAACACATACACGCTAAGCCTTCGGAGGGCTGAACTTTTATGGATTAGGTATCTCTGTTGTTTTTGTTATGACCTTCGTTTCAGATAGTATTGTTTTGTTACCAGCATTGTCACGTTGGAGCTCAGGTCCTTGGAGAAAACTGAAGGTGACTGGTTTTTGTTTTCTTCTTTTAGATCAAATGCCTCCCTGGCTTTTTATTTCCTGGAGTTTCACTTCTGAGCACTCGAAAGTGTTAGCGTTCTTTGGATGCAAGCACCGACAATTACATCTGGAGCTGTTCTCTCTTAATAGTCTGCCCTCCTCTGAGAAGTTTATCAGTTCTCTTGGAGAGTCCCCGCCGTGCCATTAGCATTGATATGGATGTCACAATTGGCACGGCGTCTTTATCTTTGGAAAATGCAGAGCAAGGAAAGCAAGCCAGATCACTTGGTTCCCCCTCGGAGCTGCAAACTGATTTTATTTGTGAAACTGGCTTAATTTAATCACTGGGACAAGTGATCCAGCCGACGTTCTCATGCAAGCTGGTGACAGGCCAGCCTTCCTCCTTGCTCTCCCAGGCACACATGGGAACGAGCTAAACTCATCACGCTGTCCTCCCTCCACACACATCTACCCACAAATGAGAAAATGCCATCTGTGCAACGCATGCATCCATGCTCAGTCGTGTCTGACTCTTTTCAAACCCAGGGACTATAGCCCACCAGGCTCCTCTGTCCAAGGGATTTCACAAGCAAGAATACTTGAGCATGTTGCCATTTCCTCCTTTCAGGGATCTTCCTGACCCAGCGTCAAACCCATGTCTCCTGCTTCACCTGCACTGGCAGGCAGATTCTTTACCGCTGTGCCCCCTGGGAAGCACATCTGGGCAGTAGTTCTGAGGGAACGCCTTGGTGGGGCACTTTAGGTAAGGGACAGAGAGCAGAAATATGGGGAAGACTTAAGGGCAGCCAGAGACATGGCACCAGGTAATTTAACATGAGTCTCCTACATCCTCACAGCATCACGTCATTGACAAGGCATTTATGGGTGCACCGTATCTTTCAGTCTCTCACATCTCAAGGGCGCACACTGTTACTTCTCCTGAGATAGCCCCATCTGTGCACCTGCTAACAACTTATGCCAACGTGGCCAACTTCTCCTCCTTCCCAGAGAAATCTCTGACAACCCGTTCTACATTAGGAACCTCTTAGGACTTCCCTGTTGGTCCAGTGGTTAATATCCATGCTTCTGATGCAGGGAGTAGTGGTTCAATCCCTGATCCAGGAACTATGATGCCACATGTCTCAACGTGACTAAAAGGTGAAAACTTTAAAAATAATGAAATAAATAAATTAGGAACCTCTCCCGCCATTATTCTCCATCTTAACACTCTATTTGTTTTTATAGCACCTAATTATTTTCTGTGTATTTATTTACCTCTTGATTACCTGTCTTTCCCACTGAATGATAAACTTCTTCAAAGAAAAGAATCTAGTCTGTTTTTTTCATCTTGGATTACCAGTCCCCAACAATGTCTAGCATACAGTCAGCACTCAACAAATACGTGTTGAATAAATCAACTTGATTTTCACAACTCTGCAGTTATAGCCATTTTGAAAATAAAGAAACTGAGGTTCCTAAGGGTTAGGTGACTTGCATGTTGCTAATAGCTAGTAAGTGGCAGAGCCAGGATTCCTATCTCATTCTATGCCCTGTTTATATCACGTTCTTTGAGATAGCTATTCCCTGTGATATGACTTGACTTCTGAACTCCAATATAGCTCCCAGCCTCAGGAAAAGGAGGGAGATTTTGATACACACACACACACACACAGGCCTTTGACCTAACCCCTAGCTTATTAGCCACAAAGGACCAGGTAGTGAATTTCACTCTATCATATGCGCCATACTCACATTGTCTGACTTACAAATGACCATGTGAGAACAATTAGCATTTCCAGGGCCTTGAAGATGGGAACACACAAAGGAAAGATGACAGAATGTTATAATTAGAAGGGACATTTTGCATATAGGGAAACTGAGGCTCCATCAAATGGGAGTGATTTGCCCAAGGTCATTATAGAACCAGCATTGGGTCTCCTCATTCTTGGTCCAGTAGCCATTTCCATAAAATCAATCACAGTGAACACACAATAAATTGTATCTTAGACATTGTCTAATCACTGATCATCAATGCTGATATCTTTCTTCATCTGGCTTTTCAAAGTTTGATCACAGAACAGTGTGTATAGGAAAGCCCGCTCTGATTTTGTGAGAATGTTTCACATGTGAAAGTTGGGCTTCAGGTGTTTTTTGCAAGTTGCTAAGTATTTGTGTTAGGCTATTGCTTCAAGCCTACATCTTTTTCTTATTCTCCCAACTCAGCCTCTCACATTAACACAGTAAGTAGCAAGCATTGCTCCTATGCATTGTTAAGAGATGTGCCCAGCCTCCCAACTGATCAGTGTTCTTTCTCCAATAAAAAAGTTAAGGGCTTCCCTGGTGGTCCAGTGGTTAAGAATCCGCCTGCCAGTATAAGGGACACTGGTTCGATCCCTGCTCTGGGAAGATCCCACATGCTACAAGGCAAGTAAGGCTATGCACCACAACTACTGAAACCCTCACACCCTAGAGGCCGAGCTCTACAATAAAGAGAAGCCACTGCAATGAGAAGCCCACTCATCACAATTAGAGATAGCCTGAGTGCACAGCAGCAAAGACCCAGGGAAGCCAAAAATAAAATAAGTGAACAAATAAATCTTTCTTTAAAACGCTAAAGAGATGACATGTGTATGCTGGGAAGACTCTGGTCTAGAGATGCAAAAGAAGTTTTTGCACAAACTTAGGTGTCCTAGGTTAAAGAATTAGAAATTAAAAGGAAAGTTCCCTAAAAGAGGAAGATTATCAGAAAAAGAATTCCAGAGACTTTCCTCCAAAAGTATAAGCAAAGAACACTACCAAGATAGAGACTGGCTCTGGTGGCTGGGGACAGAGGACCAGACTTAGCCCACACGCCAGAAAGGGGCTTGGAGTCAGATTTCAGATCCATTCTAGAAACAAGCATCACTCAACTCATGCACAAGTCTGCTGGCCATGCCCTACAGAGGCTGGCATGGTGTACATGGACAGTCCATGGCTACACAGGCCATCTCGCACATGTGTGTGCACATACCCACATAGGTATACACATGTACACATATGTGCACACTCAGTCACATGCCCTGTTCTCTTGCTCATGATACCCCCTGTGCTTGGAACAGCCTCTCCCACTTGGTGCTCTGGAAAGCCTCTTGAAGACTCAGCTTCCATGGCCTCTTCTCCAGGCACCCTCCCTGGTTCCTTCCATCTCTTCCTGGGATGCCTCCCATGTTCAGAGTGCCCATAACAGCTCCCTGTGCTCACCCCCATGACCGCCCAGCATCCTGCCACAATTACCCACCTGCACAAGTGGCTTCCCCACCAGACTGAGCTCCCTGGGACTCAGGGCCGTGTCTTGTGTGTCCTTGTGTCTCCATCACAGGGTATGGTGCTGAGTCCCCTGCACATGGTTGTTAGATGGTTAAATGTATGGGTTTCCTTGCTTGGGAGTGGAGATGCTAGGATCGTCTCCCAGACTCTACTACATAACATGACATGTTCTATCAGAAATCCTGATAACATTAACACTTGTCACACAACCAGGGGATTTTCACCCCAATTAAATATGGCTGTGGAGTCCACTTAAATAATGGGAGGTAAAACAGAAAGATAATAGGGAAGGAAGGACACTGTATTCGTGTTTTCAGTCAGTTCAGTTCAGTTCAGTTGCTCTGTCGTGTCTGACTCTTTGCGACCCCATGAAGCGCAGCACGCCAGGCCTCCCTGTCCATCACCAACTCCCGGAGTTTACTCAAACTCATGTCCATCAAGTCGGAGATGCCATCCAGTCATCCCATCCTCTGTCGTCCTCTTCTCCTCCTGCCCCCAATCCCTCCCAGCATCAGGGTCTTTTCCAATGAGTCAGCTCTTTGCATGAGGTGGCCAAAGTATTGGAGTTTTAGCTTCAACATCAGTCTTTCCAATGAACACCCAGGACTGATCTCCTTTAGGATGGACTGGCTGGATCTCCTTGCAATCCCAGGGACTCTCAAGAGTCTTCTCCAACACCACAGTTCAAAAGCATCAAATTTTCAGCGCTCAGCTTTCTTCACAGTCCAGGGCCACTTTAACAAGTACCAACTGGGGACTTAACCAATAGAAATTTCTTTTCTCATAGTTCTAGGAACCGGAAATTCATGATCAAGGTGTGAGAAGGGTTGGTTCTTCTTGGGGGCTGTCAGGGAGAATCTGCTCCAGGTCTCTCCTACAGTTGCTGGTGCTTGGCTGGCCATCATTTGCCCTCCTTGCTCAGATCTCTGCTTTCACATGTCACTGTCTGTGTCACCTCACAGTCTGTCTCTGTGTGTATCTGCCTCTGTCTCCTAATTTCTTCCCTTTTTTAAATTATATAGCTGATTTACAATATTGTTAGTTTTAGGTGTACAGAAAAGTGATAGAGTAAAAAATATATATGTATATGTGTGTGTGTGTGTGTGTGTGTGTGGGAATCCTATAGGAAGGATTTATATATGTATATATATATATATATAAACATAGGATTCCCAGATGTCTCAGAGGGTAAAGAATCTGCCTACAGTGGAGGAGACCCAGATTTGATCCATGGATCGGGAAGATGCCCTGGAAAAGGGAATGGCTTCCCACCCCAGTATTCTTGCCTGGAGACTCCCATGGACAGAGGAGCCTGGCAGGCTACCGTCCATGGAGTTGCAAAGAGTTGGACGTGACTGAGCAACTAGCGCTTTCACTTTCGTATGTACACACACACACACACACACACACACACACACATATACACTCTTTCAGCTTCTTTCCATTATTCGGTTGCTACAAGATACTGAGTTGAGTTCCCTGTGCTATGCAGTAGGACCTTATGGCTTATCTATCCTATATACAGTAGCGTGTATCTGTTAATCCCACACTCCTAATTTATCCCTCCCCTTCCTCTTTATGTAAGGATACCAGTCATATTCTCAGAGAAGGCAATGGCACCCCACTCCAGTACTCTTGCCTGGAAAATCCCATGGACAGAGGAGCCTGGTTGCTAAGAGTTGGACATTACTAAGTAACTTCACTTTCACTTTTCACTTTCATGCATTGGAGAAGGAAATGGCAACCCACTCCAGTGTTCTTGCGTGGAGAATCCCAGGGACGGGGGACCCTGGTGGGCTGCCGTCTATGGGGTCACACAGAGTCGGGCACGACTGAAGCGACTTAGCAGCAGCGGCGGCAGTAACCTCATGTTAGCTTGATTACTTCAGGAAAGAGCCCATTTCCTAATAAGATCACGTTCTGAGATACAGAGGGTCAGGGCTTCAGCATACCTTGGAGGGGACACAATTCAACCCATGAGTCCATACTCAAAACCGGCAGACCAGAGGTATACAGTCTTAGTTCTTTGACCATTCTGTCTCATTTTCCTTATGGTAAAACTGTGGAAGAATTTGTGCTGGTACTGTTGTGGACTTGACAAAGTGTTTTTTGCTTTTATGATTTCTTCCTTCCCCCCACATACTTGCTTCCACTTGTGGAAGCCTCTCCTATTAGTCCACTGTAGCCTGGCTGCCGCAGAGCAATCCCTCCCAGAATACTTGCATGTTCATTTAGATTCTTAAAGGTGGGATGGGCTTCCCTGGTGGCTCAGTGGTAAAGAGTCCACCTGCCAATGTAGGAGATGAAGATTCAACCCCTGGTCCAGGAAGATCCCCTGGAGAATGGGGCTGGGAACCCACTCCAGTATTCTTGCCTGGGAAACCCCATGGACACAGGAGCCTGTTGGGCTATAGTCCCTGGGGATGCAAAAAAGTCAGACGTGACTTAGCAACTGAATAACAACAGAAGATGGGATAGATTTTAAGATCCAAGGATGCCCCCCCATGATGGTGGTGTTCCAGACACAGTAGTGGAAGAGGTATGGGAGGAAGGTGAGTGTGACTGAGAGACAGAGCGCTAGACTTAGGAATATCAGGACAGCCCAGCTGTGTTCCCTGCCTCCTGCCTCCTGGGGCCATCATGTGGTCAAGGGAAATCCCAAGCGACAGTATAAGAGAGGATCCAGAGGAACAGAGTATGGGTGCAGCTAGGTGCGGTGCCTGGAGTTGCAAGGGCTGCCACGTGAGATTTGTTCAAACCACACAACTACATACACAGTGGATGGAGAGAAACACCAGGTCCCATTGTCGGCCATCAGCTTGGGGCATAGCTGTCAGCAAGAACATGGCCTGAGGTCTGGATACAGGCTCTAGGCCAGCACCTCCACCTACCTGCTGTGTGAAACTGGACCATCTCTTCCTGACTCCATAGACTCACCTTCCCCATCAGTAGGGTAGAGACTAGAATTAGGCAGAGGTGGGATTGCAAGGCTGATCTGTAGACCCTTCTCATTTGTACACCCAGCTCCAACATCCCCTCCTTGCCAAGAAAAACCATCAACACAGCAGCAAATGAGGAGAGGACAGCGAAAGCCAGCCAAGCCTTCATCTGCTCGCTCACTCTAAACAGAAATCACTTACCCTAAACGGCAATCAGTCCCCGATGGCCTCCTTTCCAAACGCCCGTGTATGACAATGAGTGATTTGTAACAACATCCAATCAGGCGCACCTAACCTTCCTGTAATTGCCTGTCCTTTTCAGCGTTCTTAAAAGCTTTCCAGTGGAAGAGAACAGAAGCTCCTTGTCAGAAGGAGGCTATTATACAGAGGAGAGAGACAGCCCCCCATTCCCTTCCTCCCTTCCAGCCCAGGCATGCACCCCTCAGTCCCCACACCCGGCAGAGGGAATCAGGAATCAGCATCTGCCTGACATCGCCATGGAAGCGGCACCCGCCTGCTGGTGTAAGTCACCAGCTATTCTCATACCCACCCAGCTCCCTTCTTGACACTCAGAACCCTGACGGCCAGAGCAGCTCATGGCAGGCCATGCAGATTTCCAGGTTTGCTTTCAGGCTGTAAGAGGTGACCTCAGCAGCATTTTTAGTTCACACTGAACATCGCTATAAAAATAAGCAAGACAGGACACTGGAAAGGTCCAGGCTCTTGCCCTGAGGTTATAAGGGCCAAGGCAGCACTCGCCCCAGCAGGCTGGGATGCGGGACACACCATGCATCCATGCTGTGTGCTCTGAACAGGAGGATGGCACCCTACTGCTGGCCTGGGAGTTCAAGGAGTCTCAGGGGGTTCTCTCAGACCCACCACCAGCTCCTCTCCAGAGATGCCAGAGAAGACTGAGGGCAGGATATCACACAGCTCAACACCAGGATTTAGAAGTCTACCAAGTTACAGTCAAAAAGGGCACAAGAATGAAGCTGGAGGGTCCTGGGGGCTAAAACTACGGGTTGAAATTCTCCGTGAGAGGAAAGTCAGTGGGACTAAGCAGAAAACTCAGTTGCTACATCACGTCCGTTTTGAAAACAGGAGATGTCTCGCTCTCCCATCCACACGCACTGTGCGTGTGTGTTAGTCACTCATATCCCACTGTTTGTGACCCCATGGACTGTAGATCCCAGGCTCCTCTGTCCGTGGGATCTGCCAGGCAAGAATACTGGGGTAGGTGCCACTCCCTTCTCTCCACGCACATCATGCTCACTCTGAATCCCTTGACTTGACTTTGAATTTACACGTTCATCCAACAGATGTTTGTGGAACATCTTCTGGGTGAGAAGGGCTGTGCTACAGAGATGGAGAGACACCCGTGACATGGGTATTGCCTAGCTTGCTGTCCACTGGGGAGTGTGTTGAGGGTCAGGGAAGCCTTATTCAGGTGACTGATGACTGGTCTAGAGTGATTCAGTTTACAGGAGGATCAAGGCCAGGGCCTCCACAGGGAGGAGAGATGGTGTCAGTGACCCCGGTGGGGTGGGAGTGTGGAAGTCAGGAAGTCGGGTGATGGGTAAAAAAAGGAAGGAGGGGACGGCAAGAGGTTTGGGCAGTGGGTAAAAGAGGGGGATGGCAAGAGGTTGGGTTTCCAAGAAGGATATGACTGGGGGCAGCATGGAGGGTGTGGCCAGCAAGGCATGCGGGTGTCAGGGCATGTGGGGGTACAAATGCCCACTGAAGGGTCTGAATCACCACATCATAGAGCTTCAGAGCCAGAAGATTCCAGACAAGTTGTCTGGTCCAGCTTGTCACCTGTGGCCGAGGTGGCCCCTCACCTATATGTTAGGAAGCTGGACTGTTGTTTTTCCCTCATTGAGCCCAGTCTCCTACAAAGAGAGAGACTGTGTAGGTTCTCTAACAGACCACATCTCACACTGTGGCCGAGACCCAGCAGGGAGCTGGGAATGGCATCTGCTCCCAGGCCTACTGACTGGCTGATCTTCCAAGAGAATAGAAAACCGCTTCCTTTAGGGGCAACACATTGCCCCTTATCCCACGGCTCTTGGAAGGTAGAGAGGGAAAAATTGCCCAATTTCCTTTTGAACAGGGCCCTACTATCTCTTCTTTCTTGTGCTAGGCTGGGATGGCTTCATTCCAGATGACGCTGAGCATGTACACACGCACACACAAACACACACACATGTGCACACCTGAACTTGCCACACACGTGCACACACAAATGCAATGCTCCCACACATCAACACAGATGTGGGAGAATTCTGCATGTGTTTCTAAAATGGGGTCTGTGCCCTAACCATTGTCCAAGCGCTAAATCTCTAACAGTCTCGTGTCCTCAAAATATAGGTCAAACTGACATCAGCAAGAATCCTCCCCCAGCCCTTCTGCGTGCATGTACATGCACACACATGCACGTGTAATGTGACAAACACGGCAAAGAGCCTGGAGGAGAGAGGAAGGATAGACAGATGGTCCAAAACAGAAAGTGATTGGTGATGCAAAGAAAACCAGGCCTGGAACGACAGACAGACTAACCAACAGAGAGTAACACGTCCCCGAATGAAAGCGAGGGCCAGGACAGTGACGGACAGAGTAGACGCTGCTTTCCTGCCGGGGCCGTGAGCTTCCGCAGACCTCATGAAGACATGCAGCTCTGCTCTGCTCGCCAAGAATGACCCAAACGAAGGGAATCTGTCCCTCCAGTCTTTGCAAAATAGTAACTATTTTACCACCAGACTAGACCTCCCTCCTGAATATGCTTCAGCCTCCGCCTCCCACGTCACACCCCTTTCACCAGCGCTGGAGGTCAGTGAGTCCCGGGTCCTCCTACCTGTTCCAGGAGGGAGAGGCAGTCCGGAATGTCCCTTCCCCAGGCACCCCCTGCCCATCTGCTGTTTCCCTCAGCCTCTCCTCACTTCCACTCTGTGGGATGCTGAGGAAACTCTTTTCTCAGCAACTCAGCCCAAAATATCCTCTCCGCCACCAACTCAATCCTACTCTTCCCTTAGGGTCCACCTCCTTTCAGAACACTTCCCTGGAATTTCCCTGCTGGTCCAGTGGTTAAGACTTCCCACTTACAATGCAGGAGGCCTGGGTTCTATCCCTTGTCAGGAAATTAAGATCCCATATGTCATGTGGCATGGCCAAAATATAAAACAAAAATTAAAAGGGACCACTGCCGCCACTTGCTCGCCGGCTAGCCCTGCCCACTCCAGCCTGCCTCCCCCGCCCCAGGCGTGGCACGTGGGCACGGGGTGCATTGGAGAGCTCACACCTGGTGACTCCCTGCTTCGCCCCCCGACTCAGCGTCAGACTATAGGATCCTGTGGATAGGGCCCCCGGCTCTGCTTCTCCATGCCTATCCCCCCACCCAGCCTTTAGGAACTGCCTTGCTTCTCTCCACGTTTAAGAAGCATCTGTGAATGAACCGACTGATAAAAGGAGCTGATATTTCCCCAAAATGTTGCCTTTTATCCAAAGCCCCGTGGACTCATGAGGGAATTTCTCTTCCCTCATCATCTTTTCTCACATGAAAAGTTTACCGTTTCAGTCTAGTTCCTTTATGAGTGCAGTCCTTCCACCCACCGCCTGCCTCAAGCATCAGAGCAGCATCGTTACCAGTCCATGCCCTGCACACCTCACCACCATCAGGTCCCTGGTGTCTCTGGAAGAAAACAACTCCAACAGTGTCACAGAGGAGCCCGTGGCAGGCCCAGCATGCACTAAACTGCAAAACGCTTAATACGCTTTGAGGGACTTCCCCGGTGGTCCAATGGTTAAGACTTCGTGCAGCCAGTGCCGGGGGTATGGGTTCAATCCCTCATGGAGGAACTAAGATCTCACATGCTGTGAAGAGTGGCCGAAAGATAAAAATAAATGAAGGTGACCTCATCCAAAAAAATCCTTTGATATTTTCCCATCACCATCCATTTTCTGTATTTCCCTACCAGCTACAGGTAGCCCACACTCCCCTTCCACTCCAACCATCATTCATTCCATCTTGGCAGGAAATGGCCTGATTAACTCATTTCCCCTCACACCCACAACTGCACCTCCATGCCAAGCCCTGAATTCTGCCCAGATCAGTCCTGTATTCCTGGAACCATGCATAGTTATTGGAACTAGTCGACAAGAAAGAAATGTGGCAGGATGGAAGGAAGGGAATGGGGAGGAAGAGAAGAAGGAAGAAAAGAAAGGAAGGAGGGACGGAAGCAATGGACCAAGGAATGAAGTTTTGGCTGAACTCCAAGTAGAAATCCATCTCTCTACCTGGCCCAGGACAGATGTCATCTGAACAACGGCATCAAACCCTTTAAGCGTGTCTCTCTGTTCCTCAGTGTCCTCATCTTGACTGATGCTGATAAAACAGGACCTGCCTCAGAGGGCCCTGGTAAAGCTTAAATAACTTACTGTGCACACAGCTCTGGGAGTAGCGCCTGCCACACAGTAAACAATCACGCATTAGCCACTGTCTTTATCAGTCTCATCATCATGGGAACGGACTGTGCGGGCCACACAGGCCCACACCTGCTTGCAAGAGGCAGCCTCGTCCTGTTAGCAGAGTCCTGCTCCAGGTGACGGGCCGGGCCGACGGAGCATCTTCACCGTGTTCGGCCGTCCCCTGCTGTGCGCCCCTGACTGTGCGGCTCATGGGGACTCGCTGGGTACCGCTCTGTGCTTCCTGGTGTGATGACTTCGCCGGGAACTGACTGCAGATGCTGAACCACAATCATGCTTCACTGATGCCTCTTGTTGGAAATCAAAGAACAGGTGAATAAAGCTTCCAGATAACTGAAACTGATGTTTTTAAGCATAAACTTACTTTCTTTGTTTTTTCTTTTCTTTTTTTCCTTCCTTCCTTTTCTTTCTTTCCTTCCTTCTTCCCTTCTATCATTCTTTCTTTCTTTCTCATCCTATCACTTTTTTCTTTCTTTATTCTTTCCTTCCTTTCTTTTTTTTCTTTCATTCTTTTCTTCCTGCCTTCCTTTCCCTCTTTCTTTTTCTTCTTCTTCCTTCCTTCCTTTCTTTCCTTCTATCCTTTGGGTAAAAGTAATTCCCCACACATTCTGACTTCATCATGACTCCATCATTGTTCAGCTCAGGCAGCAGCTCGGGTGTAGTGGAAACGACACTGGACCCCAAGTCAAGATGCTCTGCAGTTTGGTCCCCTCTGGTCCCATCACCCAGCCACCGTCACAATTAAAAGGCATCGTGTCTGTGAAAGCGCTAACAGTCGAGTACTCACAGACGGCCCCGGAGAGTTCTGGAGGCTTCTGCGCCGTTTACTCTGCACTAAACAGTCCCGCCCACCATGCCGAGCTGCAGTTCTCCAACTCTTCCCTGCTGTTGGCTTTTCCGGGTGGAGTGCCCCCAGTGCCTTCCAGCTCCGCTTCTCTTACAGCTCTCCTCACGCTGTGACCCCTTCCTACCAACCACGCAGTCCTAACCTGCCCGTCACTTTCCAGCCAGTCATCCTATCCTCAGGGATGGCCCCATCAGCGCCCAGAGACCCTCTGGCAACTCAGGAGCTACCTGCACAGTCCAGACCGTGAGGGGCCATCCATCTGTTATCTGAAGCCCTCTGCCTGTCCCTCCCAACAAGGCCAAGGCCACTGCTCAGAGCAAGTGTTCCGGATGAATAAAACAGGGGACTTTATCTCATTCTGCCACAAAGAAAGCCGTTACCAAACCACTCAGCTAAGAAGGAGGAGTTTGCCAGACACACAAACCCCGATGAGCATCTCCTTGCTTTCTGAGACATTTTCCACTCTTTATACACAATTCTGAAACTAGGAAAGTGACTGGGTCTTCAAGTAGGTTAAAAATCTCCCTGGGACATTGTGGGGAGATAAGGCCTCAGGCCAGACCTCATGGCAGCCTCCCCATCCGCGGCTGCCACAGGCTGTCTTTGGAGCCCGCTTGCTGTGGGACATCAGTCCTCAGAGGAACCTATTCCTCCTTTCTTGGAAACCAGGATCAGACTGGGAAGGAGTCCTGCCCAGACTCCCCTGTGCTCTCAGAGGATTGGAGGTCTGAATCCCCTGGGACTGTAAAGGCTCCTGGAGCCCTGCTGGGGACCTGGCCTGGGTCACCAAGCTGATATCAAAGCCATCACAGCCACTGTGTCAGCACCTGTATGCTATGAGGTGCTCCGGGGCCCCAAATTCATTTTAATTTTCAAAGTAGAAAGTGGTCATTATCCTAAATAGGATGAAACTCCCTGCTTTCAGAAACAGAATACACAGAACACAAATTAGTCTTTTTGGTTATTCACCCACATGATTGTGATGGAAGCACTGTGAAGATGGAGACTTTTGTGTCTCTGCTCCCTGCCGTATCCTCGGTGCCTAGAACCATGCCTGGCATCTGCAAGATACTCAGGAAACATGAGCAAGACACCTGCCCAGGCAGGGCTCTGGGCACCAGAGGACAGATGGGTAGATTTCTCTCCTCCTGGCAGAGCTCACAGTCCAGCCTGTGATGTTTACACTCGATTGGAATAACTCCACAACACAGGCTGCCCACTAGGGAACTTTTTGAGCCACAGCATCTGTGTTTTAACATCTGTCTTCCCTTTCTCTTTGCTAGACTGTCAGTTGTCACTTAAATTGCATGGAATTGTAAACAGGGTTTGAAGTTGAGATCATTCTCAAGAAGGGCATGTGTGTGGCTAGACAGCACCTCTCCATCACTACACAGAGCCTTGCATGCCTCTCCCCATTCATTCCAGCTGGTGGTGCTGACTGAAAAGAAGCCCTTCAAACCTTCTATCCAATACAAGAGTCATGTTTTGCAGGTGAGGAAGCTGAGCTCCAAAAGTGAAGTGACACCTCAGGTCAAGCAGCACAGGGAAGCAGAGATAAGACCAGTGTTCAGATCTTCTGAGCCCTAGCCCAGGACTCAAGGCTCTGAGCAGCTGTGAGCCTACTTCTCTCATCCTGGCCACAGACTCACCCTAATTTTCTATTGGATGGGGATGGGGCAGGGAAGATAAATGAGCTTATTAAAATTATTCCTAGAATGGAAAATATATAGACATTGTTCCTACTTGCTCAACATCATATGTCATCAGGAAAATGAAAATTAAGTTAATGAGCCACCACTACACACCTATTAGAATGACCCAAATCCAAAACACTGACAGCATCAAATGTTGGCAAGAACATGGAGCAACAGGAACTCTCATTTGTTGCTAGTGGTAATGCAAAATGGTACAGCCACTTTAAAGAAAGTTTGACAGTTTCTTAAAAAACTAAACATACTCTTACCACACCTTCCAGAAATTGCACTGCTTTCTATTTACCCAAATGAGCTGGAAAATCATGCCCACACAAAGACCCACACATAAGTTTAAAGAAACTTTACCTATAATTGCCAAAACTTGGAAGCAAATATGATATTCAACAGGGGAGTGGATAAACAAACCATAATACATACAGACAATGGAATATTATTCAGCAATAAAAAGAAATGTGCTATCCAGTCATGAAAAGACATGGAGGAAACGTACATGCCTATCAGTAGGTGAAAAAGCCAATCTGAAAAGGTGACATGCTGTATGATTTCAGCCTTATGACATTATGGAAAAGGTAAGACTACCAGAGACATAAAAAGATTCGTAGCTGCCAAGAGGTTGCAAAGGAGAGAAAAGATAGATAAATTCACAGAGCACAGGGGATCTTTGGGGCAGTGAAACTATTATTCTGTTTGATACTGTAATGGTAGATACGTGACGTTACATATTTTTCCAAACCCATAGAAAGTACAATATCAAGAGTGAAGCTAATGTCAAGTAAAGGCTGTAGTTAAAACTAATGGTTCAATATTGTCTCATTAATTGTAAAAAATGTACCACCCTAATGCAAAATGTTGATAGGGAAAACCAAGAAGAGAAAGAGGAATGATATATGGCAGCTCACTGAACTTTCTACTCAATTTTTTTAAACCTAAAAGTGATCTAGAAAATAAGGCTTTTAACTTAAAGAAAGAAAAAAAAACTATGCCTAGAGTGAAAATATATAGGCACTGTCTTAGTAAAATCATGAGCTTTTGTCCCTGGGTCGGTGACACTCACTGGGAGCAGGAGATGGGCTGATTGATCTCTGTCATCTGGTCCAACCACAGTGAGTGTCAGGGTCTGAGTGTTAACTTGAACGCAGTTCTTGATTCTGAGTACCCTGGACCTGGTACTAAGCCAGGCTGACACTGAACAGAGAAGCTGTGATCTGGGGTCGTCAGGGCTGTGTTTTAAGAGTCTTTTCGACTCCATCAGTTGACAGAGGAGACTGTGTGGGCCATGTCTCAGCATCCTCTACATCATGGAAATGACTCCGGATGCCTGATCTGAATCCCACTGCCAGGCTCGCCGCCGCCCCTCCTGCTCTATCCTTGGGGATCCTTGGTAAATGCCAAGAGTCCTCCAGCATCAGAATGCAGCCTGCTGGGGGGATTGAAAGTAAGACCTCCATGGCAGAAGCCACTCACGGACACGCAGCAACCTCGGGGCTAACGGACTGACACAGCATCACGTGCAGGCACAGGCGATAAAAGCCTCATCATTTCACTAAAGCCCTCTTTATTCACCCTGCACTTTCCCACACATTTCATTTCCCATCATGGCTGACTGCCTTGAGCATTCATGTGAAAACAGCAGATTTTTGCCTCTGTGTGTTACTCCCTGCCTCCTCCCAATAATGCAGTTTATTGGATTCTCAGAAATGACAGAAACACTTGGTGTGTCCATGAGGGAGGAATAAACAGAAAGGGAAGTAAAATAACGAGTGACACAGACAGGGAAAGGGGCTGGGGCCTGTCATTTGCTGGGAACAGTGAATTCAAAGCAGTCATGGCTCGGTAGAAGGGTCCCTGGCGAAGGCCTCATTTAACAGATGAGGAAACTGAGGCCCAGAGAGGTGAGTTCTCCCAAGCTCTCTGTGCGGAGGAGGATGACTGCTGTTGGCTCTTTATTGATGTCTTTCTTTTTTTAACCAGAAACAATTAGAAAATAATATGTTTATTTATTTTAATTTTTGTTTTATATTGGCATACAGCTGTGTCAGGAAGATTCCCTGGAGTAGGAAATGGTGACCCACTCCAGTATTCTTGCCGGGAGAATCCCATGGACAGAGGGACTTTGTGGGCTACAGTCCACGGGGTCACAGGGTCAGATGCTACTGAGCAACTGAGCACTTATGAGCACACGTGCACAGCTGATTAACAATGTTGTATTCATTTCAGGTGTACAACAGAATGATTCAGTTATACACACATATGTATCTATTCTTTTTCAAACTCTTTTCCCATTTAGATCATGTGCTAAGTCACTTCAGTAGTGTCCAACCCTATGGACCATATCCCCCAGGCTCCTCTGTCCACGGGATTCTCCAGGCAAGAATACTGGAGTGGGTTGCCATGCCCTCCTCCAGGGGATCGTCCCAACCCAGGGATCGAACCCATGTCCTTTACTCTCCGGCATTGGCAGGCACCAGGCATTGCTAGCGTCACCAAGGAAACCCTCCCTTTAGGCCGCTACAGAGTATTGATCAGAGTTCCTTGTGCTATACAGTAGGTCCTTGTTGTATACCTGTTTTAAATGTAGCAATGTGTACTTGTCAATTATGGGTTCCTTTCTTATCAAGGCCAAAAAGCACGAGGAAGTATTCTAAGCAGGGCCGAAGAAAATGGGATTTCATATTATGGGGTTGTAACAACAGGTCACTGATACCGTTTCTCATCAGGGTCTTTCTGAGTCATTCCTTTCTCACTCACACAGTAGAAGGCCCACAGGTCAGTAGAATGAGAGGTCAAATGTGAAAAAGGAGGACAGAAACAGCCTACTTGGGGCACCATGATGGCAGGTCCAGTGTGTGGCTGGGAACATTGCACGTGTTAATTCCAGTTCCCAAGATATTCTTCTGAAAATCTTTCTAGAACAGACTCAGTGGTCCCAAAGCAGGATACCCCAGGAATAAGAGCCAGTCTTGACTGAAGGCTTATTATTTGCTACATGTTAAGCACTTAAATGGTGGCCCAGCGTTAAGGACTCTGCCTGCTAATGCAGGAGATGAAAGTTTGATTCCTGGATTGGGAAGATTCCCTGGAGGAGGAAATGGCAATCCACTCCAATATTCTTGCCTGGAGAATTCCATGGACAGAGGAACCTGGAGAATTACAGTCCATGGGGTCACAAAGAGTCAGACACAACTAAGCAACCAAGTACATCAGATACACAAGCACTTAAATGCTTTAACTCATTTAAATCTCACAAGAGGGAATTTCCCTGGTGATCCAGTGGTTAAGACTTTGCCTTCCAGTGCCAAGGGTTCAAGTTCAATCACTGGTAGGGGAGCTAAGATCTCACATGCCTTTTAGCCAAAAAAACAAAGCATAAAACAGAAGTAATATAACAAATTCAATAAAGACTTTAAAAATGGTCCAAGTTCAAGAAAAAAAATCTTTAAAAAAATAAATCTCACAATGACCCTAAGAGGTAAGGATGGTTATTCTCTTTTTTTCCAGTTACATAACTGAGGCACCCAAAGGACATGGGAACTTCCGAGAGGTCACAAAGCTAGTCAGCCATGGGTGGGACTGAGTTTTATCCCGGAAGTCTTGCCTCAGAGCTGAGGGCCTGCATGCCTCCCTAGCTTTTGAAATGTCCACTCACCTCAAGCCAGGCATGGCATGAGTGTCTTCCACAAACGGAGCCCAGATGAGCTCTTTTTAAGAGCTCCTCCTACATCATCTCATTTGGTTATCACAATATCCTGCAAAGTGGGCAGAACAGACACTTGTCCCCATTTAACAAAATAAGAAGAACGAAGTAGTAGATCCCTGATCACACAGTTGACAGCTGGCTGTGCACAGATGACGGTCTAGGCGGCTCCACTTCATGGCTGCTCACCCTACCCCACCCTGTCCCCAACTCCCCTGAACCCAGGACATCCCTCAAGAGAATTTCCGAGTCTAATGGCAGTCCCACTCAACTCCAAGTGGAATATCCTGTTCAGATTTCGAGAGAAGGGAAAGAGAGCTTTTAACAGACAGCCACTCCCATCTGAGTGCCTGGTTATTTCTCGTGTTTCCCATACAGGTGCTGCAACTTAACAAGGTTTGCTCCGGGAGCTGTATCCTAGCTGACTTCCTTCGGGCTGGTTTTGGGAGAGACCATGGGAGAAGAAATCATTCATCACCTCCCCAAACCTCTGTTCTTTCCTCCTATCTGCACCTTCCCCGGACTTGCCTCCTCTTTCCTTTTCCTCCCAGTCACACAGCTTTTGAACAACCCCCATCAGCACAATGTGTTAGTAATTGTTCAGTGAGGGTGACATTTAGATTCACAGTCCTGGAACAAATCGCATGGATTTGGATTCACCAGAACACTAAATTTAACCAACCCTGAGGGCCCTGGGGTGGGCAGGGGGAAGTAGGGGAGGAGGAGATTTCAGCCTGGGACTAGTCCTGCAAAATGCAGGTGCTGCATCAGCCTGGGCTGCCCTTCCCCGCTCAGCAGGAAGTGGGGAAATGGAGCTTCAATCAGCCCACATTCACCTTTCCCTATTGTCAGGTGCTTGCTCTGAAAGCCCCTAATCATTTCTTTTATTGTCTGGCTTAACACAAAGCAGAGCAAAGCAGTGTCAAAGCTGAACGTCTCTCAGCAGAAAGCCCCAAGGTATGTTGATATATGTGTATAGACATATGAATATATGCACGCCATCTCTCTCTAACACACACACACACACACACACACACATACACACACACCTCAATTAAGAAGGATGTGGTGAAGGGAAGCATGCAGAACAGAATCCCTACACTCAGGCTTACACCTTCTCCTATAAAATGAGAACAGTGAGGAAGAAACCCTGATTTTCATCTCCCCAGCTCCCAAATGTCCTCCTTAGTGAGACTTTCCCAAGACTTGCTTTGACAATGGATGTCCAGAGTGCCCTTGTGATAATCTGTGAAGCATATATAGCCTAAGCATTCTTAGAATTCAGAATCACCAGGATTTTTTTGCATTGCCTCAGTGTCTCCTTTTGGCCAAGGGATGTGAAGTGCTGGCAAAGTAACTTCAACTTTATCTCCTTCCTCTGTTCTCCAGAGATGGGGATTGACACATATACACTATCGATACTATGTATAAAATAGGTAATTAATGAGAAGAATCTACGGTATAGCACAGGGAATTCTATTCAGTGCTCTAGGGTGACCTAAATCCCAAAAAGAAGGGATATGTGTATACATATAGCTGATTCACTCTGCTGAACAGTAGGAATTAAGACTACACTATAGAACAACTATAGAGTTAGCTGCTCAGTCATGTCTGACTCCTTGTGACCCCATAGACTGTAGTCCACCAGTCTCCTCTGTCCATCAAATTCTCCAAGCAAGAATACTGAAGTGGGTTGCTATGCCCTCCTCCAGGAGATCTTCTCGACCCAGGGATCAAACACGGGTCTCCTGCATTTCAGGCAGATTATTTACCATCTGCCTGAGGGAAGCCCAAAAAGCAACTATACTCCAATAAAAATTAAAAAACAACAGTAGTGGAACTTAGGCAGGACTCTTGAAAATAAAAAGAGGTTAGATCCGCCTGTAAGATTTAGGGAAATAAATCAATGACCTACAAATATTTGCCTTTCATGCAGAAACACTTAAGCCCCCATAAAGCATAATACCCTGGGCTATTTTGTTTTGTAATAAGATGCAAAGCGGGAACCAGATGTAGCAGAGTGAAACAAACTATTGTCTTAACAGCTGGAACCAGGATGCCTCCTAGAGAGGGAACAGTCTTCGCTTAGGAAAGTACTTCTTGGAAGACATGGTGGGGATGATGGATTGCTCTAACGTCCCCAGCTCCCCATGCTGTGTGCAGCCATGTCCGTCTGCAGAGCTTCCCACACTGACTCCAGGCAGGGCTGTGTGAATGGGAAGAGAGAAAAGAGATGGGAGCAGAGGCTGGAAAAAGTCCTGCACATCTTCACTCTTTCCTATCCTGCCTGCCCACCACCAGAGGGGAGCACGCCAAGGACTGGCCTGAGAGTGGATGAGAGACACATGGAAGAAAGTCAAAGGCATCCTTGACCCACCAAGAGGGCCCACGAGCTGACCATCTACACATGAACGGTCCCAGCCAAGGTCAGCAGGACCACCCAGCTGATCCACAGACTCATCAGAAACAAGAAATGATTGTTGTCAAAGACATGGTTTGTTACACAGCACTAATTAATACACTTGGCTTGGAAAGTAAGTCCCAGAAGGCACTGGATTACAGGGATCAAAAGATATCATTAAACTGCAAGGAACAAGAGTTGGGAATAAGGGA
Organism: Odocoileus virginianus; assembly: GCF_023699985.2. NCBI lineage: Eukaryota > Metazoa > Chordata > Mammalia > Artiodactyla > Cervidae > Odocoileus > Odocoileus virginianus. The sequence goes on along the minus strand of NC_069704.1, from coordinate 41,716,024 downwards.
AGAGCAGAGTAGAGAAAGAAAGGCAGAAAGGAAGAGGGGAAGGCCAAGCGAAATGGTAATTCAAGATGGCTAATGTTCAATTCTAAATTGTTACTCCAATATAGGCTTCCGTGGTGGCTCAGACAGTAAAGAATCTGCCTGTAATTCAGATTCGCTTGCCAAAGCAGAAGACATGGGTTCAATCCCTGGGTTGGGAAGATCTCCTGAAGAAGGGAATGGCTACCACTCCAGGATTCTTGCCTGGAAAATCCCATGGAGAGATGAGCCTGGCGGACTACAGTGTATGGGGTCACAAAGAATCAGACATGAATGAGCAACTTTCACTTTCACTCCAATATATCCATCTTTCATTCAGTAAAATCTGCCTCCTACATAAAGACTTGTGGATGTGAGTGAGTGAGTGTTTACACATCTGTGTAACTCATAGAAAGAGCATGAGTTCCATGTGTGAGTCAATATGAGATGGAGGAGAAACACTGAGAGGATCCACAACTCATTTGGTGACAGCACAGGCTCAGGGACTGTGGGGATGTCCGTCCTTCAGGGATTTGCAGAAGTCTTGGGGAAAGCACTGGGCTCCTTCTAAACGTGGAACACGAGTTCATGCCAATCTTATGTCAGGTAGGCGCGCCAGCTGACTTCCAGGGTAAGGGCCTGACACATGTTCTTAGGACCCTTCATATGAGCTCCCTGCTGGATGGAACACGATTTAAAAAATACCCAGTCCTGAGTTCCCACTTCTCCTAGCTCATCCTCATACATCAATGCAGTGCATGCACACACACAGCATAGCACAGCGCAAAGATTCGATACCCATGAGCTTCTCCCGGGCTTCTTGGAAGCCTCCCAAGTCAAGGGGAACTCACCATGAAGCTAATAGAGCTTAAGCTTCAAAGCTTCTCATGTCCACGATCCATTCCAAAGTTCAATATCCAAATTTATTCACAAAATTCTGTGTTCTTTTTCTTAAAAGATCACAGTAGCCTGAAGCACCACAAAGCTTGGATCTACCTCTCCTCTAACAGCTTCGGTCAAACATCTAGCTCTCACACCAGGCTATTCTCACTTTGAGCCACACACAGACTCTGTGATCATGGGGTTCTACTCAGAATAAGCCGGGGGGTGTGCACCTCACCACACCCCGCCATTCAGAGCAAGGTACCTAGGCTTTCCAGATGGCGCTAGTGGTAAAAAAGCCTGCCTGCCAATGAAGGAGATGTAAGACACATGGGTCCAACCCCTGGCTAGAGAAGATCCCCTGGAGGAGGGCACGGCAACCCACTCCAGTATACTCGCCTGGAGAATCCCATGGACAGAGGATCCCGGCAGGCTACAGTCCATGAGGTCACACAGAATCAGACACAATTGAGTGACTTAGCACACACGCACGCACCTGGACCCCCACCCCTGCCCCATATGCCTGCTGACAACATGGAGTCATCCTCCTTTGTTGTCATGGTTAAGGCTTTAAAAGAAAAATCCCCATCCACAGGTAGTAGAAAAAGACAGGTCCTAGAACATCATCAGAGACAAAGTCAGAAATCCATGGGCACTTTTTTTCTCCTTCCCTTCCCTCCATCATTATCTCTTCTTCCCTCTTTTGTTTTAACCACTCTACATCCTCCAGGACAATCTCCTCCCTCTACATAGCTTTAAGCACATCTGCCTGCTAAACAGAAACCTACATCTCAACACAACAAAAAGTCATCTGTCCAAACACATCTGAGCATCCTCCTGCTTACCTCCCGCAGAAGAATAACACAGCTCACCACCTTGGCATTCAGTCCAGAGACCATGGAAATACAAACTTCTTCCTCTGGGTTCACCCCCACAGTCAACCAATTACAAAGGCTTTCCCACTTTCCATTGGAAACATGCCTCCAGCCTGTCCACTCTCAGTCTGTACTGTGACCACCTGTGCTTGGGTCTGGACTATCATTCCCCAGCCTGGCTCCAGCCCCACTCCCCTCCAATTTATCCTCCACCCTGAGCCAGGGTGATAGCTCTAAGATGAACATGTAACTCTGATTCCCCCATACCCTCTTCAGTGGTCCAGCACCAACCACCACCATCTGAGCTCCTTTATTAGGCATCAGAGGTCTCCCAAGATTCCCCCCAACACCACCACCATCACCCCATCCAGCAGTCTTGACTCTCCCTCCAGCCCTCATAACTCCCTCTGGTATCCCTACCTCCATGACTGTTATCATTTCCTGTCTCCTGGCTGTTTCTCTGTTGTGAGGTTCTTTGGCACGTCCTCTATCCCCTTCTGTTTATCTAGACTTTTCTGACGCCCAGCACACCCCCTTCCCAGGTGACTGCTCATTCACTCCCTCAAGTGCTGGCTTTCATTTGTACCATTGCCTTTCTTGCACCTAGTAGTCAATAACAGCTGTGTAAATCACACATCGCTGGGGGTCTCCTGGTGCTTACCATTGGCTTAAGCCCCAATTTGTGGCCAGTGGAAATCCAAAAACCAACTTTAGATTTCTATGAATTCCTGGGAAGCTACATCTTCATGGTCACCCATGGTTATGGGCTTTTACCTTTATTGAATGAACAGAAGAAAAAAATAAATATCTCCACAGGCATTAATGAGTATTGACTACTCTGAATGTCCTTAGGCCATCCACACCAGGCAATTTCCATTACCTCTTCACTCCCAGGGAGTCCACCGACTAACAGCCACTCCTTGGCTCCTCTTCTGGCCCCCTCCCCTAGCTTCTCCCATCAGATTCCCTTTAGGAACCCCCAATTTTTTCCTCCTTTGTTGTGCAAAACCTTGCATCATGGTCTGACAGCCTAGGTCTGACAGCCAAACTCTGCTGCAAGATCATAGTCATGCCATGAAGCCCACAAGACCCATCTCTAAGGCTGTAAAAAGCAAAATTAATTCCCTTTCAAACTGTCCATCTCCTCCACAGACTATGCCCTCCCACCAGCAGAACAGGCTTTATTCACCTTGGTATCTCCAGGATTTAGCACAGCATCTGACACATAACATGCCAGCAACAAATGTTTGCTGAATTAATAAATGAACACATTCATAAATGATTCTGCAGCCCAACCCACCCTCACTGTCTGGTTGCCTGACCCTCAGAAGAAGTGATACAGCATGAATGGTGGATGGAAGGCTGGAGAAGGTGGGTTCAAGATGGTTCAAATTTCCTTCCTGCTTCCTCCTGGACCTCACATCCCCCTCCTGAAGACTGGCCTCTTTCCCATCAGATGCATCATTTCTGCCACCTTCAGTGGTGGATCAGCATATTTCTGCATGAAATAAATGTTATTTTCTGGTGCACCCAGGTTTCATTAGTCTTCCTGTCAGAAAGAATCAAAGAAGAGGCGATGAGAGCCTGGCAGAAAGGGGCTTCTTGCTTCCAGCAGGCGGAAGAGGCTCATGGTACCCAAGGAAAAAAAGGGAGGAAGGGAGAGAGACAGAAAACTCACTTCCCCATTTAATCAAGTCGAAACACGGATTATATGAGGTTGAAAAACAGTCACCTTGTTCTCGCCCCAGTCTCTTGGTCTGTCTGGGGCTATAAAACCCTTTGCGATTTTATCTTTTCATAAACTTTTATTGAATCTGATGTTCAAGGGGCCATGGAAGATCATCCAATTAAACTCCCCCCACTAATCCTACTCTTAAACCCCAGCACTAAACTGATGGGAGATTAAAAGCTAATAAAGATGACAAATGAGAGGTGATCTGCAGGTTGATAAGGGAAATGGAGTCCGGTGGGGATTGGCCAGAAAGGAGTCAGGCTTGATTCCAGAAAACCAAGGAGCAGAGGAGGCTTTCACGGTGGCAAATTCAAAGAGCTCTGAAAAACAACATGGATGCCCATGGCAAAGTCCCGCTCAGGGATGCTGTGATCCTGGGCTAAGACAGGCTGCCCAGGACTATGTGACACAGCAGGAAGTGGGTTGGACTTGGCACAGACAACCTGGTCTAAAATACCACCTTGCTGTCACTAACTGTGGAACACAATGGAACCAGGGTCATGTTAACTTGCCATTCCTAATACAAATGCTATCATAACAACAGCCTTACAGTGACCCCTTGTACGGCACCAACCACATGCCAGATATCATCATGTGAATGTAAGTCACGTATGAGTGTGAAAGGAGTGCTACCCCATTTTACACGCTGGAAAACTAAGGCTCAGCAGCAGACAGTTTCCCACAGTCCCACAGTTAGTGGAAGAGTCAACATTAGTCTTTCTGAGAAAATCATCCCACTTCATGTGGTTGTGTTGATTTAATGATGGTTCTGGATTCACTGCCGCCACCCCCAGGTAACTTCGTTCCTCACCTTAGGACTCATGCCTTGGGATTTTAACATCTCAAAAGAATCCATATATTCCTCACCACCACCATTCCAAAATGCAATTTTTAACTACAGGGTAAGTGAAAAATTATTAATATCCATGCCAGATAGTTTATATCAATTTATTTAATCATTCCACAGGCATCTATGAAAACCTTTCTTTGCCAGACTCTTTCATAAATATGTATCAAACTAATCCTCACATCAGCCCTGAGAAGTAGGAATTATTTTCTCATTTTAATTAATGAGTACACAGAGGCTTAGAGCATCTGAATGATTCTCCTGGGATCACAAAGCTAATAGTGACAGGGATGAAATTCAGACCCACATGGACTTGACACTTGAGTCTTACTCCTCCCTCTGCTCCATGGGGCCCTGGTTAGCATGCAGTCTGTGGGTAGGAATGAGACCCGTGACTGTATGGGACACTGTCAAGGTAGTTTCCCCAGAGGGCATTTCAAGAATGAATTCATGGAAAGCACAGCATTTCTTTTCTGGGCTTTCAGAGGTGCTGAGTTGTGGATGTGGCAGAGATGACATTCCAGGTGAAAGAACAGTGTGAGCAAATGTAAGGGAGGAAAGAATGGAGCCTTTGTCAGGGGAGGTGTTTGGAAGACCCCAGTTCAGTTGCATTCTGTAGATTTCAAGAAGAGAAGACATGACATTTAATGAACGTTGGGTGAAGTCAGGAGCACCTTTTATGCTCCTGGAGAAGCAGTAAGAAGGCAAGTTAAAAGCAGCCTATCACACCACCTCTCCTTCCTTCTCAAGGGACCACATCATTTGCTGTTGTTATTCAATCACTAAGCCATGGCCAACTCTCTGTGACCCCATGGACTGCCAACGCAGGACCACATCATAGGCCACCTAAAAAACAAACAAGGATGCCAGCTCTGCTCACAGTTGACAGAAAAGGCAAGTTCCCATGGTGTAGTAGGAGGAGCTGGAAGTCAGAAGTCAGGCAGCCACCCCCAGCCCCCACCTCCTTTCACACGTCCCTTTGCTCCTAAGGAGAACAAAGGGGTTGAAGGAATGAGTTCTCCTGGGTAATTCCATCAGCATTTAGTGAAGAATTCACATTGGCTTAAACCACCAGGCCTCTGCAGTATTCTGAATCATCCTAGCCCACGTGCGCTTGAATCTTAGAGAAGAATGGTGTGATAGTTAATTTTATGAGTCGACTTGACTGGATCAGGGGATGCCCAGATCTCTGATAAGATGTCATTTCTGTGTGTGCCTGTGAGGTTGCTAATCCAGACAAGATTAGCATTTGAATTTGTAGACTGAACTGAACAAAAAGGTAAAGGAAGAAAAGATTCCCTCTCCCTCTGACCTCCCCCCCCAACACACACCCCTGCCTGACGACATGAGTTGGAGCACTGATCTCCAGCTGCCCTCAGTGCCCAGGTCTTTGAACTAATCCATCAGCCTCCCAGGGTCTCTAGTGTGTAGACTGTGAAAATTCTCAGTCTCCATAATCACTTATAATATGAGCCAGCTCCTTATAATAAATGTCTCTCTAGATATGTTTGTGTTTGTTTGTTTATGCATACACACACAGATAGATGGAGATGGAGATGATTGTGGAGATGGAGATGATTGTGGAGATGAAGATAGAGATGCACATGTGGATGCAGAGATGGGATAGACATAGAGAGATCCTATCAGTTCTGTTTCTTAGGAGAATCCAAATGCAGATTTGGGTATTAGGATTGGTTCTAAACCAATTCAAAGGAATTCTAAGGATGAGTTTCCTGAATTTGTTCTGGGGTTTCTTGAACAGACCCTCTTATCTCATTAGATTTAAAGAGACTAATGACTATTTCCAGTAGTAAAAAGAGCACTTAGAGTTCATAACAAACAAACTACCTTCTTCTGAGGCTCCACCAGGTACCGAGTTCTTTCACTCCTTGAATCTCATTTTTTCATCACAGATATACAATGTAGCTTTGATTAATCTCACTTTTCCAGACAGTAAAAAAAGCACAACTAAGGCTCAGAGAGTAAGAGACTCAAGGACACACAGCTGGTTCAAAGTCTCATTTGTCAGCATGAACTTTTTTCACTACATCAGTTGTTCTCAGTCCTGACCAGTCATTAGAATAACCCAGAGACCCCACCCCAGGCAAGTCTCTGGCAGTGCAGTCCAGGCCTTGGCAGATTTTAGAAGCCCCTCAGGCAATTTGATTTGCAGCCAAGATTGACAACCACTGAGCAAAAGTTGCTTTTCTCAAAGACAACAGCCTTGAGTCCACCCACCGAAATGCCATCGCCCCCCACCTTAGCCTCACCTACCAAGGAAACCCAGCCTATGCCTGACTCTTTTTACAAGTTAATATTCATTTCATCACATTTAATTAACACAGGGAGACTGGAGCTGTCTCAGCATTGCACCCAGCTAGCAGGAGCCCGTGCCTCCCTCGGAGTTCAATCACAACACTGTCTTACACAATTAGCTTCCTTACTCCTGATCTGAAGGGTCTGTGCCCATAAATATCAACCAATTTTATTGATATTTGTAATTAAAACCACCAAACGGGTCACACTTGGTTGAGCAACTTTGCAACACACACATCCATAATGGGAACATGAGCATATTTGTATGTGACATTCGATAGATCATAATCCTAGGCATTTCTCATTTTCAGAACATCCTGTGGGTACCAGCTAATTAAGGCCAGTGTGTCTCCTGGGACAAACGCATTCTTTTGACATACCTCTTTGATTGTCTTTGTTCCTGAAGTCTCAGGAAATCTGAGGGCTCAGAAAGTGGGGAGCAGGCTAAAAACCACAGGGAGCAAACAGAGGCTCCTCATCTGATGTTGCCCATCTTTCAAGTTCCATCTTACCACAGCTTCTCTTTTTCGGCCTCCTGAGGGGGAAAAAAAAAAAAGAAAGAAAATTAACCAATGGCAATAAGAAGGTGGCACTAGTGGTCCAGAACCTGCCTGCCAATGCAGGAGACAGAAGAGATGCAGGTTTGATCCCTAGGTTGGGAAGATCCTCTGGATGAGGGCATGGAAACCCACTCCGGTTTTCTTGCCTGAAGGATCCCATGGACAGAGGAGCCTGGTGGGCTATAGTCCATTGGATTGCAAAGAGTTGGACACGACTGAAGTGACTTAGCACACGCACCAAGCCTCCCCAGAGGCTCTAAGTTTATTTCTCTAGGCTTTTCTCTCTTGGCTTGACTGGTCCCTTCCATCCAAAAAATTAGGTGGACAAAGTGTGATTCATCCTTTGGTTCAAAATTTTAGCAGCTGGAGCATTAGGTGCCAGCATCCAGTGCCATGTTCCTGTCTCTATGTTGTCCTAGTTGTAGCTACACCCACAGGTTGTTTGGGATCCTAACTGGGTGGATTTTACCAAGAAATTACCGATAGGATGATCCACGAGCTAGGCAGAGAGCCAGAGCAAAGCATTGCTACTGGTTAAGAAGTGACAGGCATGTTTGAACTTGGAAACAAAATGAAGCAGGGCAAAGGCTACCAGAGTTTTGCCAAGATAGCACACTGATCATAGCAAACACCCTTTTCCAACAACACAAGACACAACTCTACACATGGACATCACCAGATGGTTAATACTGAAATCAGATTGATTATCTTTTTTGCAGCCAAAAAGAAGGCAGGAGAAGGGGATGACAGAGGATATGATGTGGTTGGATGACATCGCCAACTCAACAGACATGAGTTTGAGCAAACTCTGGGAGATAGTGAAGGACAGAGAGATCTGGCGTACTGCAGTCCATTGGGTCGCAAAGAGTCGGACACAACTGAGTTACTGAACAACAACAATTAGCATAATAGAACAGAAGTCATGGCCACTCACAGGACCAGCAGAAGCCCAGGTTATCAGCTCTGTTCACCTCTCATTTTCCCTTTCAAACCTCATCACTCACATATACCCAGGGAGATTTAAGACCTTTTTTCCCAAATCCCCTAACAGCACTCTTACAAGAAACAATCAGTCTTCGAGAGAGTTACTAGGAAGTCATTCTATCCCAAAGGACAGGCTCTTGAGTGCCAGAGTGGGAGGATTATTCCTCTGGTGACTTAAAACTTATCCTTTCATTCCCAAACCCCTCAAGGGTAGAAGGGAATTCCAGGGGCAGCAGGAAGACTAGTGGAGAAAGAGAGCCCAGGATGGAAGAAAGCAGACTGCTAGGCACTGTTAGAGTGATAGCATTCCTACTGTGTCATGACTGATGCCCCACCTGCTTTCCCAAATGATCTGAGACAGTTACAGTAATAGGCTCATATCCAATAAGGCTATTAACGTAGAAATAAGAGGACATATAAACGCCTGAAGAGGTTGACATTGAGTAGCCAAGTTTCCCATTATCCCAAGGGCCAAGGTAGGAACAGTGGGTCTAAGTGAGAACGAGGTGTTTCATTGATCACAAGACAACTAACTCAATTATTAGGGGTTAACGATCCAATCTGCATTTCATCTTTGAGTCTTTGGAACCAGACCTTTCTCTCTCCTGCTCCTAACTAGGAAGAGTTTCACTGTCCAGCAAGTATCTCAGCAACCATGGCTATGAAAAGGCATGAAATCAGAGGCCTTGAGAGCCAGAAAGGACTTTCTACATCACTGAGGAAAGCTTTCTACTAAGTCCAGGAGTTCTTTTCAGAGCAGCTGTATCAGAGTTGTACAACATCTACTTGAATACCTCTAAAGACAGGACACTCATTACCTGATAAGGTATTTCTCCTGAGAGTCTTTTCTACAGCTACACGATTTGCATCATTAGTTAGAAGTCTCTTTCCTAGATAAAACAAAATCCACCCCTTTGGAAAAAACTACCAGTCACTTCCAAACCTGATTGAACTTCAAAATTACCTGGGATGCTTTTGAAAAGAGATTCTGGTAGGAGTATTAATTTTAAGGAATTATCAATATTATAAATATTAAGGAAACAGTGTGACATTATCTGCTAAAGCTGAGCATGTGACTTTACAATCCTCCTCTTGGGTGCACACCTAACATAAATATTTGCACACACACACCAGAGACCAAAATATTCTCAGCATTATTCACGATAGTCAAAAACTGCAATCAACTAAAACAAGTCCATCAGCAGTAGAATGGATAAATTTGGATGTATTCAGAAAATTGAATATTCTAGAGCACAGCTGTCCAAAAGCATTTTCTGTGATGATGAAAATGTTATGTTCTACTGTGTCCAATATGGTAGCTTCTTACACGTGGCTATGAAAATGTGGCTCATGCCAAAGAGGAACTGGGTTTTTAATTTTATTTCATTTTAATCAATTTAAATTGAAATAGCCACATGCTCTTAATGACGACTGCATTGGATAGCATGGTGTAGTGAACAGAACGGAGGAAAAGAGCGCATTCTAACTATGTGTAATAACACGAATGAATATCATCCAGTAAAAGAAACCAGACCCTAAAGAACAAATACAGTGTGATTGCTGTTGTTCAGTCACTAAGTCATGTCTGATTCTGTGATCTCCTGAACTGTAGCCTTCAAGTCTCCTCTGTCCATGGGGTTTTCCAGGCAAGAATACTGAAGTGGGTTGCCATTTCCTTCTCCAGGGGATCTTCCCAACCCAGGGATCAAACCCACATCTTTTTCATTGGAGGTGGATTCAGTGTGATTACATTTATAAAAAGCTCAAAATAGGTAAAATTGGGATAAGTGTTTCAAGATGAAAGATTAAACCACAAATTTAGGGGTTCAGGCTTAAGTGGTAAAACTTTGGATGGGAAGCAAAGAGTAGAATCACAGGTAAGCTTTTGGAGACTGGCCAGGTCCTATTATTTAGTGATGACACTAGTGTTCACTTTGTGATAAATCACCAAGGTATTTTTTGTTTGTTTATTTGGGGCACTTACCTACATATGCTTTATATTTCACAATTTTAAAAAATGATTAAAATATAAACTACCTTTGCAACTTTTCTGTAAATCAAAAATTATCCGCGAATTAAATATTTATCTTTTCAAAATAGATATTTTCAATGTCCTACTCCAGATTTGTTGAATTAGAGTTTCTAGAAATGGGTCCAGGCATCCATATTTTTAAAAACCCTGGGGATTGGAACTATACCCAATATGTTGTAATAGCCTATGTTAGAAAAGAATATGAAAAAGAAAAAATACATATGTGTGTGTTGTTACTGTTGTTGTTCAATCGCTAAGTCGTGTCTGACTCTGTGACCCTTGGACTGTAGCATGCCAGGCTCCCCTGTCCATGGGATTCTCCAGGCAAGAATACTGGAGTGGGTGCCATTTCCTTCTCCAGGGGATCTTCCCGACCCAGGGATTGAACCCACGTCTCCGGTGTGCCCTGCATTGGCAGGCTGATTCTTCACCACTTGGCCACCTGGGAAGCCCCAATGTGTGTGCGTGTATGAATTACTCTGCTGGACACTTGGAACAAACATAGCATTGTATATGAACTATACTTCAAGTAAGAAAGAAAGAAAAAAAAAGCCCTAGGGAAAATCTCTTGCAGGGCCAGATAGAGAAGCATTGCTTTCTCCTCTATGTAGAGACTCTTCTCCAAAGCTAAGTGGCCCCAGAATCTTCCATTCCTAGAATGCTTCAGTTTCCACTCCCTGAACACCCAACATCCCCTAGGGACTCACTGTGGAGAATGACCTACCAAATTACCTGGCCAGAGCATGGTACTGTAGCTGCATTCTTCACACAAGCCAGCAGCCATTTCAGCTGTTTACAGCTGTGTGGATAGCTGGAGAAGGATGGAAGGGGAGAAGCCTTGAGGATGACTAACAGGTAAGGTGAACTCTGATGGCTAAAATGAGTCTTAAGAATCTCAACACAACTGGGGGAAAATCTGGGAGGCCTGGGTTCGATTCCTGGTTGGTAAAATCCCCTGAAGGAGGGCATGGCAACCTACTCCAGCAGTCTTGCCTGGAGAATCCCCATGGACAGAGGAGCCTGGAAGGCTACAATCCATGGAATCACAAAGAGTCGGACATGACTGAGCGACTAAGGACACAGCAACGGACACATAGTATAGCCTCTAGAACTCCCACTAGATTCTCCTATGTCGATTTTTTGCCCTCTGCCCACATTTATTTGTCTTTACATCATGCAGATCAATTTTCACTTGCACAAATCAATTGCTGACCCCAATGCAAAGCTATAGAATCAATTGCTAACTTCTCGTTCTAAACCTGCTTAAAAATTCTACATCTCACAATTTTATTTTAAAACCATTTAAAAACATACAGCAAAAGTTTTATGTATGGCATTTTGCTTTTAAAATCCCTGTAATATTCCACTGTGCTATTGACATTTATACTATTAAATATAAATTGTATCTCAATAAATAAAATATGTTTACAATAGAAATTTAAATTAGCCAGTTTGTTCTTTAACTGGATCCTGAGGTATATAACTGAAATGCTCTAACTTTTTTTCTTTAATGCATGTTTTCTTCAGAGGAGGAAAATCTTTTTAAAAACTTACCCCCAGTTCTGTTCTTTATTGGGTAAGTTGCATTGGACATCATGAGGCTTTTTTTTCTGGTTTTATTGAGAAATCATTGTCATACATCACTGTGTAAGTCTAAGGCACATGGCAGGATGGTTTGATTCACATACATTGTTGTTGTTCAGTCTCTCAGTTGTGTCTGACTCTTTGCAACCCCATGGACTGCAGCACACCAGGCTTCCCTGTCCTTCACTGTCTCCTGGAGTTTGCTCAAACTCGTGTCCATTGAGTCGATGATGCCATCCAACCATGTCATCCTCTGTTGCCCCCTTCTCCTCCTGCCCTCAATCTTTCCCAGCATTCGCATCAGGTGGCCAAACTATTGGAGCTTCAACTTCAGCATCAATCCTTCCAGTGAATCTTCAGGGTTGATTTCTTTTAGGATTGACTGATTTGATCTTGCAGTCCAAGGGACTCTCAAGAGTCTTCTCCAGCACAGTTTGAAAACATCAGTTCCTTGGTGCTCAGCCTTCTTTATGGTCCAACTTTCACATCCATACATGACTACTGGAAAAATCATAGCTTTGATTATAGCCTTTGTTGGCAAGGTAATGTCTCTAGTTTTTAATATGCTGTCCAGGTTTGCCATAGTTTTGTTCCAAGGAGCAAGTGTGTTTTAATTTCATGGCGGCAGTGATTCTGGAAACCAAGAAAATAAAATCTGTCACTATTCTCACTTTTTCCCCAGCGATTTGCCATGAAGTGATGGGACCCAATGCCATGATTTTTGTTTTTTGAATGTTGAGTTTTAAGCCAGCTTTTTCACTCTCCTCTTTCACCCTCATCAAGAGGCTCTTTAGTTCCTCTTCGCTTTTTGCCATTAAAGCGGTGTCATCTGCATATCTGAGATTATTGATATTTCTCCCAGCAGTCTTGACTCCATCTTGTGCTTCATCTAGCTCAGCATTTCATATGATGAACTCTGCATAGAAGTTAAATAAGCAGGGTGATAGTATACAGCCTTGACATACTCCTTTCCCAATTTGGGACCAGTCCATTGTTCCATATCTGGTTCTAACTGTTGAATCTTAACCTGCATACAGATTTCTCAGGAGGCAGGTAAGGTAGTCTGATATTCCCATCTCTTTCAGAATTTTCCACAGTTTGTTGTGATCCACACAGTCAAAGGCTTTTGCATCGTCAATGAAGCAGAAGTAGATGTTTTTCTGGAATCCTCTTGATTTTTCTATGATCCAATGAATGTTGGCAATTTGAATATCTGTTTTATCTGCCTTTTCTAAATCCAACTTGTACATCTGGACGATCTCAGTTCATGTGCCTTCATAAGCCTAGCTTGAAGCATTCTGTCATTACCTTGCTAGCATATGAAATGAGTGCAATTGTACACACATTAAGAAAGGGTTACCCCAATAGGTTCAACCCAACATTCATCTCTCACATAGAGAGAATAAAAAGAAAAGAAAAGAAACAAGAAAAGGAAAAAGGAAAAATGCTCTCCTTGTGATGACAATCCCCAGAATCCACTCTTCTGACTCCTCTCCTATGGACTGAACAGGAGCGTTAGCTATAGTCACCATGCTGTACACTATATCCATGGGACTTATTTATCTTGCAACTGAAAGTTTGCACCTTTTGAACACTTTCTTCCATCCCTGCTCCCCCCACCCTCTGCCTCTCGTAACCACAAATCTGATCTCTTTCTCTATGACTCTGGCTTGCCTTTTTTTTTAATTCCACATGTCAGTGAGATTGGACAGTATTTGTTTTTCTCTGTCTGATTTATCTCACTAGCACAATGCCTTCAAGGCATTGCCAAAAATGATTGCCTCATTTTATGGCTAAGTAATGTTCCACTGTGTGTGTACACACACATACACACACATATAAACATTCATCTTTGTCCATTCATCCAGTGATGGACAGTTGGGTCATTTCCACGCCTTGGCTATCGTAAGTAATTCTGCTGTGAACATGGGGGTACAACTATCTTTTCAAATTAGTATTTTTTCTCCTTTGAATATATTCCCATAAGTGGAACTGCTGGATCATGATATAGTGCTATTTCTAATTTTTTGAGGATCCTCTACAGTTTTCCATAGTGACTGCACCAATTTATATATCCACCAACAGTGTAACAGAGTCCCTTTTCTCTACATGCACACTAACATTTGTTGTCTCATCTTTTTCATGATGCCCATTCTAACAGTTTTGAGGTAATATGTCATTGTGGTTTTAATTTGCATTTCCCTAATGACTATTGGTGTTGAGCATCTTTTCAAATATCTGTTGGCCTTCTGCATATCTTCTTCAGAGAAACGTCTATTCAGGCTTTTGACTCATTTTTAATTGGGTTATTTAGGGTTCTTGCTATTGAATTACATGATTTATTTATACATTTTGGATATCAATCCCTTATCAAACATGATTTGCAAATATTTTTCCCACTCTGCAGGTTGTCTTTTCACTTGAATCTTTAATTTGATGTCAGTCACCTTT